>NC_090055.1:20376801-20599301 GCF_038355195.1 Osmerus mordax | reverse complement strand
TTTCCACTAAATAAATGTCAAGCTTATTTACGTTTTGGGGGGCATATTTTCAGTTAGCAGATGGTACCGTTTGAATTGCGATTCCATCTTCTACTGCCGGGTAACGTCGTAGAATAATCTTCAAAGGGGTTGTTTATTCATGAATGAATGCAATATGAGTAGGCTAAATGCCTGAAAATATCATGAGAAGAGAAAAACTTAAAATGACGTTTAAATCATAGAGATTAGGTCAATTTTTACACCGGTCTGCAATAATGTCACGAGAACACGCGTGACTACCTTTGGCAGAACATTCGTTTGGCATCTGTTAACTTGGGGGATAGCTAGGCTAACTATAGCTTTACTGCAAGGCAGCTGCAGAAACGCCACAAACAAAGAGGCCAGGGTGATAAATATTTACTCATTTTACTTTGTGATATGACACACAATTGTGATGTGTAATGTACAATATAAGCTGATATTATTAAGGAAGTACATCTACTTTCGGAAACAGTAGTCTACTATTTCACTGACATATTAGCATCATGACATTAGCCTGTGTTGCCCGGGCAACACATACTACAGTGGTCTATGATGTATCTGTTTTCAATCGTTAAAATAAACATTCCTCACATATACATTTTCGTTGTAGGATTTATTCTGACATTAGTAAACGATTTGTTGGTGAAATTACCATTACCTGTGGTTTCAAACCAGTGTAGCTCACTGCAACGCTGTAGCCTACTGTACCCGAGACACTAGTGTGAGTAGCTAACAACAACTCCTCAGCTGTTTAAGTCAAACGGCAACAGAACATGTTCGGCACTCCCCTTACTCAAAAGTCTTTCAGTAGGGAAACTATCTGACTACTAACCTGAACTTCATTGCCACAGCCTAAACTTTGTCAATCTGTTCATGAAAATAATTAATTTCAGCCTAAACCGTACAACGGAACGTTTAATCGAATTCAACCAACGCAATCGCTATCAAGACGAACACAGCAGTAGTCTACTAGTAGTACTGTACTGTAGTAGTAGAATTTACCGGGCAGCTTCTCCACACAGGGCTATATCGCATTTTGAGTTGTTACTGACAATGATCGCTACCAGTGAGCTTTTTATGAATGAGCTATTTTCCACTAAATAAATGTCAAGCTTATTTACGTTTTTGGGGGCATATTTTCAGTTAGCAGATGGTACTGTTTGAATCGCGATTCTATCTTCTGCCGGTAAAGTCGTAGAATAATCTTCAAAGGGGGTTCTTTATTAATGAATGAATGCAATATGAGTAGGCTAAATGCCTGAAAATATCACGAGAAGGGACAACTTAAAAGGACGTTTAAGTCATAGAGATTAGGTCCATTTGTACACCGGTCTGCCAAATGTATTCGTTTTGATTCAGCCTGTCAGCTGCCTCTTGCAGGGGAAATGAGAAGACGTCATATTTCATTCTACACTTCACTCGTATTTTGAGTTGTAAATGAGCAGCAAAAAAAAGATGCTTTTAAATCTATGTAATCTTTATAAATAATAAGTAGGCCCGATGCATTTTTATATAAAATATACAGACCCCTGTGCAACCGACGCAAGCAAGCACACCCTACAATTTCCCCAGAAATTGTATCCTCTCTAGTTTTAAATGCGTTAGAACACGTTCATATCGAAGACGAGTTCTTTCAGAATCAGCTACATATATTAGCAGGTCGACTGACTGATTTCCATCTCATACATTCCTGTAGCGTCACAGTGCATTTCCCTGTTGAAGCTCAGCTTCCATGGACTTCAATGGGGCTGCTTTTAACAGTTTTTTTCAGTGCTTCAAAACTATACGGTCATTGGATAAATGCTGCGATTATGTCCCGCCCTGGACGCTCAGCGTCTCTGGGGGTGAATGGAGGAGTGGGCTGGCCCGGACGCTGGGCTTCCGCGTGATGATTGGAGGGTCTGTTGAAAGACTGCATCTCCTTTTGATTGACAGTAATTTGTACTATAAAAAGTCACCGAAGCTATTCAAGCTCAGTCCCATCGCGGATTCTGTAAGTGTAGTTGAAATACAAATTTGCTTGGCGAAATTGCTAACCAATTTTCATCATACATTTCATACAATTATACACCACGTTCCTTGTTTCAGTTTAACCTTATTTCCACATTTCCTCCTTGATTAATATTGTTTTGGTAGATCGTTCGTTCATTCATTCAGTGGGCTAGGCTAGTGTCGTAGGGGTGAACTAGCCAGTGAACTAGCCAAATAAATAAAACATTTTTATGATGTAGGCCGAAAATGAACTTCCCCTCTTTGAAAGACCAGCAGCCGCCACTGGTGTGTGTATATGTGTGTGTGTGTGTGTGTGTGTATCTGTAGGTATGTGTGTTTGTGTGTGTGTGTATCTGAATGTGTGTGTGTGTGTGTGTATCTGTAGGTATGTGTGTTTGTGTGTGTGTGTATCTGTAGGTATGTGTGTTTGTATGTGTGTGTATCTGAATGTGTGTGTGTGTCTGTAGGTATCTGTGTTTGTATGTGTGTGTGTATCTGAATGTGTGTGTGTGTGACGGATGGGTTTCTTGCCGGGCCCTCCTGAATCAGTGTGTGGCCGAGGCAAGCGACAGAGTTCTTTGATGAATGAAGTGGGTCAAGTTTTAAAACCGCCGTCCTTGAATTAGGAAGGTTGTTGGAGTGTTTGCTCCCCAACGGCTCCTTAAAGCGAGCAAAAATAACCGAGCTGCTCCTCATCTGACAGGGCAGCGGCCCCCTCTGGCTCAGGATGTGGAGCGGGCCTCCATTAATCTTACTACATGGATAAGCAGACTTACTCCTTAACTGGATAGGTTTCAAGATCCTCTCTCCCTCTATCATCTCTCTATCCTCTCTCCATCCTCTCTCCATCCTCTCTCCATCCTCTCTCTATCCTCTCTCTATCCTCTCTCTCTATCCTCTCTCTATCCTCTCTCTATCTATACTCTCACTCTCCATCCTCTCTCTATCCTCTCTCTCTATCCTCTCTCTCCATCCTCTCTCCATCCTCTCTCTATCTTCTCTCTATCTATACTCTCACTCTCCATCCTCTCTCTATCCTCTCTCTATCCTCTCTCTATCCTCTCTCCATCCTCTCTCTATCCTCTCTCCATCCTCTCTCTATCCTCTCTCTATCTATACTCTCACTCTCCATCCTCTCTCTATCCTCTCTCTATCTATACTCTCACTCTCCATCCTCTCTCTATCCTCTCTCCATCCTCTCTCCATTCTCTCTCTATCCTCTCTCTATTTTCTCTCTATCCTCTCTCTATCCTCTCTATCCTCTCTCTATCCTCTCTCCATCCTATCTCTATACTCTCTCTATCTATCCTCTCTCTCTATCCTCTCTCTATCCTCTCTCCATCCTCTCTCTATCCTCTCTCTATCTATACTCTCTCTCTCCATCCTCTCTCTATCCTTTCTCCATCCTCTCTCCATCCTCTCTCTATCCTCTCTCTCTCTCTATCCTCTCTCTATCCTCTCTCTATCCTCTCTCTCCTCTTTGCTCCATCCCTGTATTCTCCTTCCTTCTTTCGTCCACCCCCTCTCCTCCCCCCCCTTTCTTCTCCCCCTCTCTCTCCTCCCCCTCTCTTCCTCCTCCCCCTCTCTTTCTCCTCCCCCTCTTCCCTCTCTCTCCTCCCCCCCTCTCTCTTCTCCCTCTTTATCTCCTCCCCCTCTCTTCCTCCTCCCCCTGTCTTCTCCCTCTCTCTCTCCTCCCCCTCTCTTCTCCCTCTCTCTCCTGGTCCTCTCTCCTGGTCTCTCCTGCTCTCTCTCCTGGTCTCTCCTCCTCCCTCTCTCTCATGCTCTCTTGATCTCTCCTCCTCCCTCTCTCCTGCTCTCTCTCCTGGTCTCTCCTCCTCCCTCTCTCCCCTGCTCTCTTGATCTCTCCTCCTCCCTCTCTCCTGCTCTCTCTCCTTGTCTCTCCTCCTCCCTCTCTCTCCTTCTCGTCCAGGCTGTGTTTCCTCAGGTTTTTTAGTCCAGGCTGTGGCTCTGCAACCTTGGGGCAACATGATTATACCTTACAACTAGCCCCTGACCTGGCTCTAATGCTGGCCCCCAGGGGCCACACACTCACTCACACACGCACACACACACACAGACACACACACACACACACACACACACACACAGACAGACACAAATCCACACGCATGCCTTAACAGATGAAACTGGTGAGACACAGACACATTATAACCCAGCAATTTTGAGGATTCTCACCCTAACACACCCAGAGCCTCGTCCTGGATGATGCAGTTAGAGGCACTGCAGTCAGACCGAGAGAGAAAAGGAGAGAACGAGAGGGCTGAAGTGAGAAGAGAAGGGGAGAGAAATGGAGGAGGTGGGGGAGGTGGGGAAAGAGTAATTTAAGTAAGAGAGGAGCGATTGGTAGAAGAGCAGGAGAGGCGAGGAGACACAGCGACATACTTTGTGGTCTTATTTACACACAGCTACCAGCATGACAGGTAATCTGGGCAAATTCTCCACAGGCCCATGGCAGACGGCTGAGGGTAAAGATGGAGAGAGAGAGGAGAGAGGAAAAAGAGGGGGGAATGAGAGAGAGGGGAAAGACAGAGAGGGGGGAATGAGAGAGAGGGGAAAGACAGAGAGGGGGGAAGGAGAGAGAGGGGGGAATGAGAGAGAGGGGATGGAGAGAGGGGGGAAGGAGAGAGAGGGGGGAATGAGAGAGAGGGGATGGAGAGAGAGGGGGGAATGAGAGAGAGGTAGAGCTACGTGTGCAGAATGCCTGACAGCCAGAGTCTGTGAAGACAGGAAGAAAGCAAATGGTTTACTAGATGCTAATCTACAGCAGCGGGGGATGGAGGGATGGAGGCAGGGGAGAGGAGGTAAGAGGAGGTTAGAGTAGAGGGAGGGTGAGGGGAAGAGGAGGAGAGGAGGTAAGAGGAGGTTAGAGTAGAGGGAAGGGAAGAGGAGGAGAGGAGGGTTAGGGTTAGGGGAGGTTAGAGGAGAGGGGGGGGAGGGGAAGAGGAGGGTTAGGGTTAGGGGGGGTTAGAGGAGAGGGGGGGTGAGGGGAAGAGGAGGGTTAGGGTTAGGGGGGTTAGAGGAGAGGGGGGGGAAGAGGAGGGTTAGGGGAGGTTAGAAGAGATGGGGGGGAGGGGAAGAGGAGGAGAGGAGGTGGGCATCAGCTTGTTGACAATTTGTGACAATTTTATTTATCTCCTGCAAGGAAGAGATATCAAAAGCATTTTTTAATTCAATTTCTCTTTTCCCATTTAGGCATGAAGGATCAGAGAAAGAACCACACAAGCGACATATCTCACAGTGTGTGTGTGTGGGTGTGAGTGAGTGTGTGTTTGCGTGTGTGAGTGTGTGAGTGTGGGTGTGTATGTTTGTGTGAGTGTGTGTGTGTGAGCGTGTGTGAGTGAGTGTGTGAGTCTGCTTTACTGCAGAACCAGATTGTTTGATTGTATTTATAGAGCCATGCTCAGCTGTCTGTCACAGCTCACAGCCAATTAGACAACTGCTAATAGGGCTGATATGACTCTATCCTCCTTTCCTTTCCTCTCCCCTCCTCTCCTCTCCTTTCCTCCTCTTCTCTCCTCTTCCTCTCCTCTTCCCTCCTCTCCTCTCCTCTCCCCACCTATCCTCTCCTCTTCCTTCCTCTCCTCTTCCCTCCTCTCCTCTCCTCTCCCCACCTATCCTCTCCTCTCCTCTTCCCTCCTCTCCTCCCCACCTATCCTCTCCTCTTCCCTCCTCTCGTATCCTCTCATCTTCACTCCTCTCCTCTTCCCTCCTCTCCTCCTCTCCTGTCCTCTCGTCTCCTCTCTCCTCGTCTCCTCGTCCCTCCTCTCCTCCACCTTTACACACTACCCGCCAACACACACACAAACAACCCACACACAACCCCCCTACATATACACATACATACACACAGTCTTTCAAAAAACATACTCCATCACACAGTCTTGATTTTGGACATGCTTGGATTAACAGAAACAAACATAAGACATGTATACACACACACACACCACAAGTGGTGCCTTGGTGCCCCCTTAACTCTCCATCTACAGCTATACGGTCCCATGGGGCGTCACAAACACACACACACACACACACACACCATATGGTGCCGTCCAGTACATCTGCAGCCTCCCTCGTGAGCACAGCCCTGAAAACAGGAGGAACAGAGGGAGGGAGAGGAGGGAGGAACAGAGGAAGGGAGAGAGTTGAAGAGTGAGTAGAGTAAGATATAATGAGAAACAGAGAGAGATAGAGGGAGAGAAGGAGAGAGAGGGAAAAAGTGGGAGAGCAGGAGAGAGATAGAGCAAGGGAGAGAGAAGATAGAGGGAAAGGGATAGAGATATAGGAAGAAAGGGAGAGAGCGGGAAAGAGAGAGAGAGAGAGAGAGAGAGGGAGCGGGAGGGAGAGAGAGAGAGAGAGAGAGAGAGAGGGAGAGACAGAGAGAGAGAGAAAATGAAAACATCCATTTCATGCATATTGGGTTTCCTTACGAGGGAGGTTTAAATAAATGTTTGAGCAGAGTCGTTTGTAATTTTAACAGCGTCCCGTCTGTCTGTGTCTAGCAGACGAGGGGTGGAGGAGGGGCCTTAAGCCTGGTTGGGGTGTGGAGGGTGTTGAGGGGCCTTAAGCCTGGTTGGGGTGTGGAGGGTGTGGAGGGGCCTTAAGCCTGGTTGGGGTGTGGAGGGTGTGGAGGGGCCTTAAGTCTGGTTGGGGTGTGGAGGGTGTGGAGGGTGTGGAGGGGCCTTAAGCCTGGTTGGGGTGTGGAGGGTGTGGAGGGGCCTTAAGCCTGGTTGGGGTGTGGAGGGTGTGGAGGGGCCTTAAGTCTGGTTGGGGTGTGGAGGGTGTGGAGGGGCCTTAAGCCTGGTTAGGGTGTGGAGGGTGTGGAGGGGCCTTAAGCCTGGTTGGGGTGTGGAGGGTGTGGAGGGGCCTTAAGCCTGGTTGGGGTGTGGAGGGTGTGGAGGGGCCTTAAGCCTGGTTGGGGTGTGGAGGGTGTTGAGGGGCCTTAAGTCTGGTTGGGGTGTGGAGGGTGTTGAGGGGCCTTAAGTCTGGTTGGGGTGTGGAGGGTGTGGAGGGGCCTTAAGCCTGGTTGGGGTGTGGAGGGTGTGGAGGGGCCTTAAGCCTGGTTGGGGTGTGGAGGGTGTGGAGGGGCCTTAAGCCTGGTTGGGGTGTGGAGGGTGTGGAGGGGCCTTAAGCCTGGTTGGGGTGTGGAGGGTGTTGAGGGGCCTTAAGCCTGGTTGGGGTGTGGAGGGTGTGGAGGGGCCTTAAGCCTGGTTAGGGTGTGGAGGGTGTGGAGGGGCCTTAAGCCTGGTTAGGGTGTGGAGGGTGTGGAGGGGCCTTAAGCCTGGTTGGGGTGTGGAGGGTGTTGAGGGGCCTTAAGTCTGGTTGGGGTGTGGAGGGTGTGGAGGGTGTGGAGGGGCCTTAAGCCTGGTTGGGGTGTGGAGGGTGTGGAGGGGCCTTAAGTCTGGTTGGGGTGTGGAGGGTGTGGAGGGTGTGGAGGGGCCTTAAGTCTGGTTGGGGTGTGGAGGGTGTGGAGGGTGTGGAGGGGCCTTAAGTCTGGTTGGGGTGTGGAGGGTGTGGAGGGGCCTTAAGTCTGGTTGGGGTGTGGAGGGTGTGGAGGGTGTGGAGGGGCCTTAAGCCTGGTTGGGGTGTGGAGGGTGTGGAGGGTGTGGAGGGGCCTTAAGCCTGGTTGGGGTGTGGAGGGTGTGGAGGGGCCTTAAGCCTGGTTGGGGTGTGGAGGGTGTGGAGGGTGTGGAGGGGCCTTAAGCCTGGTTGGGGTGTGGAGGGTGTGGAGGGGCCTTAAGCCTGGTTGGGGTGTGGAGGGGCGGCAGGCCTGGGTGGGGTTGTGAACCCTTGTGAGCACGGGGAGAACATACAAGCTCTTAGAAAGACCCAGAGGTACCCCACCTCAGCAGCACACAGCCCCCCAAGCGTGAATCAAACCAAGGACTTTCTTACTGTGATGTGACATTGCAAGTGCACCTGTGTGTGCGCGTGTGTTTGTGTTTTCTGTGTCACACTTCAAACCCAACCCTGATCCGTAGACTGACGGAATACCTCAAGAACACAACTAAAAGAGAAAAACCTATTTCTCTTCTAAAACAATTGGTTATTTAGTATAATCCAATACTTAATATGAATATGTGAATATAGAATGTCAGTTAACTATCTGTATGGAGTAATGAAAGCTGGAAGCTGCGCTGCTCCCACACTCATACACCACTGTATGAATCCAACCTATTAAACACGACTGGTAAGAAATCTAATTAAAGGAAAATCAATGCTGCAGAATTCCCTCCCTGCGTCTCACAACTCTCCGCAGGGTGAATCCACATGCTACACTGAACTTTTCTCTGACTCGCCGACGCTTTCCCAATCTTTTTTACTCTCTTCTTCAAAGAAGTCTTAATAGCATCTTTTTGTGCACCCGTCTCTATCGTGATGGATTACGGTGTGGATGGTTACAGCCTGAGAGAGCTGCCTCTCTCAGGCTGTAACCATCCACACCGCAGCTCTCTCAGAAACATCTGTCCTGCCGGGCTCCCCTTCACACATCCATCCTCATTACAGCTGTCAGGATAAATACAGCACTCAAACTTGTTACCTGAGGGTGAAAATACAACAATTATATACCGTATACGTAAGGCTCTCCACAAACATTGCTAAGCAGCAGTTATTGTGGCATTGTGTTTATGCTTCGTCCTCTGGGATATGACCAGTCTGGTTCTGTTGTGGTCCAACGCAAACTTTCATAGACCAGTCTGGTTCTGTCGTGGTCCAACGCAAACTTTCAAAGACCAGTCTGGTTCTGTCGTGGTCCAACCCAAACCTTCATAGACCTGGGTTGCGTTTCCCGAAAGCGTAAGCCTAAATTGATCGTAGAATCCATCGTACGACGAATCTTAATTTTACGGGCCATTCCAAAAGACATCGTAGCTAAAGTGTCTCTTGAAAATTCGTAGCTCTTGAAAGCACATAGATTAGCCTACTCCTTACGAGCATGTTTGGGAAACGCACGTAAGAAATATCGATGGTTTCGTTTTTTGCTCGATTGTTGCTACAATCCATTGTTATCGGGAAAAGCAGCCCAGGCTGGTTCTGTCCTGGTTAAACCCAACGCTTCATAGACCAGGCTGGTTCTGTCCTGGTCTAACCCAACGCTTCATAGACCAGGCTGGTTCTGTGCTGGTCTAACCCAACCCTTCCTAGACCAGGCTGGTTCTGTGCTGGTCTAACTCAACCCTTCATAGACCAGGCTGGTTCTATCCTGGTCTAACTCAACCCTTCCTAGACCAGGCTGGTTCTGTCCTGGTCTAACTCAACCCTTCATAGACCAGGCTGGTTCTATCCTTGTCTAACCCAACCTTTTTCTGTGTGCAGCACTCCTTTATAGGAGTTAGGAAGATAATGTTAAGTAGATATCAGGTAGATAATGTTAGGTAGATCATGTTAGGAAGATAATGTTAAATAGATTTCAGGTAGATAATGTTAGGTAGATAATGTTAGGTAGATCATGTTAGGTAAATATCAGGTAGATAATGTTAGGTACATGTCAGTAAGATAATGTTAAGTAGATAATGTTAAGTAGATATCAGGTAAATAATGTTAGGTTGACAATGTTAAGTAGATATATGGTAGATAATGTTAGGTAGATAATGTTAGGTAGATCATGTTAGGTAGATCATGTTAGGTAGATATCCTGCGGAGAATTTTAGACAGTGAATATTAGGTATAGATATTAGATTGTCAGCTACAATATGTTCCATTAAGCAGCTAATTAGGCATCTCTAACACGTTCATCATGTCCTAATGAAAGTGAGGGGCTGCTGGATAGAGAAAGGTCACTGAGACCGCCTCATTCAGCCAGCTGGACCGGACTGCCGCTGAGACTGGAAGGGTTAGGAGAATAGAAGAGCTACTGGTGCACCACATACAAGGAGGTGACAGTACACTATGGAGGTGACAGTAACCTGTGGAGGTGACAGTACACTATGGAGGTGACAGTACACTGTGGAGGTGACAGTACACTGTGGAGGTGATAGTACACTGTGGAGGTGACAGTACACTGTGGAGGTGATAGTACACTGTGGAGGTGATAGTACACTATGGAGGTGATAGTACACTATGGAGGTGATATTACACTGTGGAGGTGATAGTACACTACAGAGGTGATAGTACACTGTGGAGGTGATAGTACACTATGGAGGTGATAGTACACTGTGGAGGTGATAGTACACTGTGGTGGAGGTGATAGTACACTACAGAGGTGATAGTACACTGTGGAGGTGATAGTACACTGTGGAGGTGATAGTACTAGTGCTGTCAAACGATTACAATATTTAATCGCGATTAATTGCATTAATATCATAGTTAACTTGCTATTAATCGCAATTAATCGCCATTTTTATCTATTCTAAATGTCCCTTGATTTCTTTTTGTCCCATACTTTTTTCTCATTTTAATGCTCTTATCAACATGGAAAAGTGGATTGGATTGCTTAGTTAGTGCAAATGTTTTTTTTAAATTGAAAACAACATTGCAACATTGCCTGGCTTTGACGAGGGCGCGGAGAATTGGCATCAGCTGTGTGCTTGGCCATCAAGTGGTATTTCAGACTGGACGTGCTGCGATGATAGCTCAGTTCACAACGACAAAACACATAGATCAATTTGGTCAATGGAACCATTTGGCAACTTTTTAAAAGTAACCTTTCCATTCAGAATCTTATTGGCATCCATTTCGGAGTCTCGCGCTCGCCATCCACTCAAAACGTAACATTAGCCTACTACTCTTTAGCCGGCTCGCAAGCCCAAACAAGTGTGTGCGGCGTGCCTGTTGTTTTGTTTCCGGTCTAGATAGATCCGGTGTGGTAGTTTTTCTAACGTCAGTAGTTGTTGCAACAGCATGTGAAAAAAAATAAAAAGTTTGGTAGGCCAAAAAGAACGTTAATCTCGCGATAAAAAAATGAAAGCCGTTAAAATGGGTTTGCGTTAACGCTGTTAATAACGCGTTTAACTGACAGCACTAGATAGTACACTATGGAGGTGATAGTACACTGTGGAGGTGATAGTACACTGTGAAGGTGATAGTACACTATGGAGGTGATAGTACACTATGGAGGTGATAGTACACTATGGAGGTGACAGTACACTGTGGAGGTGACAGTACACTGTGGAGGTGATAGTACACTGTGGAGGTGACAGTACACTGTGGAGGTGATAGTACACTGTGGAGGTGATAGTACACTATGGAGGTGATAGTACACTATGGAGGTGATATTACACTGTGGAGGTGATAGTACACTACAGAGGTGATAGTACACTGTGGAGGTGATAGTACACTATGGAGGTGATAGTACACTGTGGAGGTGATAGTACACTGTGGTGGAGGTGATAGTACACTACAGAGGTGATAGTACACTGTGGAGGTGATAGTACACTGTGGAGGTGATAGTACTAGTGCTGTCAAACGATTACAATATTTAATCGCGATTAATTGCATTAATATCATAGTTAACTTGCTATTAATCGCAATTAATCGCCATTTTTATCTATTCTAAATGTCCCTTGATTTCTTTTTGTCCCATACTTTTTTCTCATTTTAATGCTCTTATCAACATGGAAAAGTGGATTGGATTGCTTAGTTAGTGCAAATGTTTTTTTTAAATTGAAAACAACATTGCAACATTGCCTGGCTTTGACGAGGGCGCGGAGAATTGGCATCAGCTGTGTGCTTGGCCATCAAGTGGTATTTCAGACTGGACGTGCTGCGATGATAGCTCAGTTCACAACGACAAAACACATAGATCAATTTGGTCAATGGAACCATTTGGCAACTTTTTAAAAGTAACCTTTCCATTCAGAATCTTATTGGCATCCATTTCGGAGTCTCGCGCTCGCCATCCACTCAAAACGTAACATTAGCCTACTACTCTTTAGCCGGCTCGCAAGCCCAAACAAGTGTGTGCGGCGTGCCTGTTGTTTTGTTTCCGGTCTAGATAGATCCGGTGTGGTAGTTTTTCTAACGTCAGTAGTTGTTGCAACAGCATGTGAAAAAAAATAAAAAGTTTGGTAGGCCAAAAAGAACGTTAATCTCGCGATAAAAAAATGAAAGCCGTTAAAATGGGTTTGCGTTAACGCTGTTAATAACGCGTTTAACTGACAGCACTAGATAGTACACTATGGAGGTGATAGTACACTGTGGAGGTGATAGTACACTGTGAAGGTGATAGTACACTATGGAGGTGATAGTACACTATGGAGGTGATAGTATACTATGGAGGTGATAGTACAGTAATGAGGTGATAGTACACTGTAGTGGAGGTGATAGTACACTATGGAGGTGATAGTACACTATGGAGGTGATAGTACAGTAATGAGGTGATAGTACACTATGGAGGTGATAGTTCAGTAATGAGGTGATAGTACACTATGGAGGTGATAATTATATTCTAATCCCACTTAGTACTGCTAGTTTATGTACCCTTAGTATAGATAGTCCACATATTTAAATTTTAGGTATATGTTTATTGTATGCACCTTCCTGCCAAAGCAAATTCCTTGTCTGTGCAAACTTTCATGGCGAATAAATCCCATTCTGATTCTGATTCTGAAGGTGATAGTACACTATGGAGGTGATAGTTCAGTAATGAGGTGATAGTACACTATGGAGGTGATAGTACAGTAATGAGGTGATAGTACAGTAATGAGGTGATAGCACACTATGGAGGTGATAGCACACTATGGAGGTGATAGTACACTATGGAGGTGATAGCACACTATGGAGGTGATAGCACACTATGGAGGTGATAGCACACTATGGAGGTGATAGTACACTATGGAGGTGATAGCACACTATGGAGGTGATAGCACACTATGGAGGTGATAGCACACTATGGAGGTGATAGTACACTATGGAGGTGATAGTACACTATGGAGGTGATAGATAAAACAGGACCTTTCCTGCAGTGTTCAGGGCTATTAGAATATAAGAATCAAACTCCTTATTTCTCAACATCTATAATGGATGCATTAGGGAACATTTGCCCTGGGTGGGTACATTTGCCCTGGGTGGGTAAGAATTAAGTGTAATTTTCATGTTAAAATAAGTTCTGCTAAGTTATTATTTATTTTGCTTTGATTTAATATTACTAAGTCATGTGCTTCATCAATCCTCAGAAACTCAATTTTCCAAGCTCCAGTAGTCTAACGACCCAGAGAAAGTATGAAGAAAGAAACACATGACCCTGTCGGCAAAGCTGACAGGGGTTAAAATCTACAGCTCCCATCTCTTTACAGACTACAGCTCACCATCTGTCTAAAGACTACAGCTCCCATCTCTTTACAGACTACAGTTCAACATCTGTCTAAAGACTACAGCTCCCATCTCTTTACAGGCTAAAGCTCACCATCTGTATAAAGACTACAGCTCCCATCTCTTTACAGACTACAGCTCACCATCTGTCTAAAGACTACAGCTCCCATCTCTTTACAGACTACAGCTCACCATCTGTATAAAGACTACAGCTCCCATCTCTTTACAGACTACAGCTCACCATCTGTCTAAAGACTACAGCTCCCATCTCTTTACAGACTACAGCTCACCATCTGTCTAAAGACTACAGCTCCCATCTCTTTACAGACTACAGTTCACCATCTGTCAAAAGACTACAGTTCCCTCTCTTTACAGACTACAGTTCCATCTCTTTACAGACTACAGTTCCATCTCTTTACAGACTACAATTCCCATCACTTTACATACAGTGTTAATGAGGAATGTTGTGCTAATAGACACAACGTTCAAAACCCAAAACAAATAACTTTCTCCCAGACATTACCGTCTGTGGAACAAGAATGAGATTTGCATATTTAGAAGGAATTGCCCCCCCCTCCTCCTCACCCTCCCATCTCAGCAGCCCTCTAATGGAATCTATCTGGCAGCATTACAGAGCTGGAGGAGCCACATGGCGTTTAGTGGTATCTCACCCAGCATCCAATTAGAGGAGTATCATAACACAATAAGCCTGTCGCCACTCCTCCCAGCCCTCCTACTGCAGTACCATCACACTGCAGAATCTCACCTGACGTCCCAATTACAAGAAAACAACACAAAACAACACAAAGTCTTTTATTTCCCGTCTGCTAGTTACTACCTCCTGCTCACTGTTTAGAGGGGAAGACTGGGGGTGGGGGTTGGGGAGGGGGGGGGGGGGGGGTTGAGGAGGGCTGGGGGACGGATTGGGAACAGAACTCTGTACCTTTAAGAAAACCTACAAAATTATGCCGGTACTAATGAGGACTGATTCACAAAAACTCATTCAGTGCCTAATTTCTGTACCGGAGCACATCTGGGTAAGAGAGAAGAGAAAGAAAGAGAGCTAGACTAGTAGACACTACAAAGGTGATAGTACACTAAGGTGATAGTACACTGTGGAGGTGATAGTACACTATGGAGGTGATAGTACACTGTGGAGGTGATAGTACACTGTGGTGGAGGTGATAGTACACTATGGAGGTGATAGTACACTGTGGAGGTGATAGTACACTGTGGTGGAGGTGATAGTACACTGTGGAGGTGATAGTACACTATGGAGGTGATAGTACACTGTGGAGGTGATAGTACACTGTGGAGGTGATAGTACACTGTGGAGGTGATAGTACACTATGGAGGTGATAGTACACTGTGGAGGTGATAGTACACTATGGAGGTGATAGTACACTGTGGAGGTGATAGTACACTGTGGAGGTGATAGTACACTGTGGTGGAGGTGATAGTATACTGTGGAGGTGATAGTACACTGTGGAGGTGATAGTACACTGTGGAGGTGATAGTACACTGTGGTGGAGGTGATAGTACACTGTGGAGGTGATAGTACACTGTGGTGGAGGTGATAGTACACTGTGGAGGTGATAGTACACTCTGGTTGAGGTGATAGTACACTGTGGAGGTGATAGTACACTGTGGAGGTGATAGTAGGCTGTGGAAGGGATAGTACACTGTGGAGGTGATAGTACACTGTGGAGGTGGTAGTACACTGTGGAGGTGGTAGTACACTGTGGAGGTGGTAGTAGGCTGTGGAGGTGATAGTACACTGTGGTGGAGAGCCCAGTGGGAGCAGCTTGTTACAGCTGTGCAGCCTCCCTAACGAGGAAAAGATCACATTAGTACCCTCCCTGATGCTGCTAGATCACACACTAACTGACCCTGAAACTGTTCTACTCCTCCCCCTCTCTGTCACACACAAACACACACACACACACACACACACCTGCATCTCTCAGTCACACATGCACACACACACATTTCCCATCCTGCATCTCTCAGTGTTACTATACACACCTTGTCCTGTATCTCTCAGTGTTACTATACACACCTTGTCCTGTATCTCTCAGTGTTACTATACACACCTTGTCCTGTATCTCTCAGTGTTACTATACACACCTTGTCCTGTATCTCTCAGTGTTACTATACACACCTTGTCCTGTATCTCTCAGTGTTACTACACACACCTTGTCCTGTATCTCTCAGTGTTACTATACACACCTTGTCCTGTATCTCTCAGTGTTACTACAGTTTTCCTGCCAGGATAAACACTGTATGTTTTTTTCCCCTCATTTTTCATCTAACAATTTGCCAGCCAAATCAATCCATCTCCATCATTGCCTGTTGCGGTTTTTCACCTACTACCTCCACCCCCGCCTCTCCCCTTCTCCCCCGCCTCTCCCCTTCTCCCCCGCCTCTCCCCTTCTCCCCCGCCTCTCCCCTTCTCCCCCGCCTCTCCCCTTCTCCCCCACCTCCCCCATTTCCCCTGCCTCCTCCTCCACACCATCTGTCACTCCCTCCCTGCAACCCTCCTTCAATCATTTTTTCATAACTCTATCTCTGGCTTGGGTCCGCTTTCATGCACTCATCTCTCTCCCTCCCTCCCACTCAACTCTCTCTCTCTCTGAATTATATATACATGGAGCACACACCATTCCCCTCCTCTTCTCAGCACCACCAGAGGAGGAGGGAGGAGAGAGGAAGGAGGGGATGATAGCTGGAGGAGGAGGGAGGAAGGAGGGGATGATAGCTGGAGGAGGAGGGAGGAAGGAGGAAGGAGGGGATGATAGCTGGAGGAGGAGGGAGGAGAGAGGAAGGAGGGGATGATAGCAGGAGGAGGAGGGAGGAAGGAGGGGATGATAGCTGGAGGAGGAGGGAGGAGGGAGGAAGGAGGGGATGATAGCTGGAGGAGGAGGGAGGAGAGAGGAAGGAGGGGATGATAGCAGGAGGAGGAGGGAGGAAGGAGGGGATGATAGCTGGAGGAGGAGGGAGGAGAGAGGAAGGAGGGGATGATAGCTGGAGGAGGAGGGAGGAGACAGGAAGGAGGGGATGATAGCTGGAGGAGGAGGAAGGAGGGGATGATAGCTGGAGGAGGAGGAAGGAGGGGATGATAGCTGGAGGAGGAGGGAGGAGAGAGGAAGGAGGGGATGATATCCATGGATGATGGTGCGGTTGAATCCCTGCAACACGTTTTCCTCAGACTCTGACCAGCTTATCATCGTCTTGAGGAGCCGGCAGGAACACTCTCTCTCTCTCTCTCTCTCTCTCTCTCTCTCTCTCTCTCTCTCTCTCTCTCTCTCTCTCTCTCTTTCTCTCTTCAAGAAGTTTACAATTCTGTTGTTTAAGATACTACAGAATAGCTTCCCCAGATTACTGCTCACACAGATACCTCTGTAGTTGTTGGGGTCACATTTGTCTCCACTCTTACAAATAGGTGTTATAATGCCTTGATTCCAAATGCTAGGAAAGTGTCCAGATTTGAGTATTATATTGAATAACTTGAGTACTCCTGTCTGCATTTCTGGAGAGCTACTTTTCAGCATTTCATTTCTAATGCGGTCGGGACCACAGGCCTTTTTGGCTTTAAGGGACTGGATCTTTGTTACCTGTTCTTCCTTTGTAATCTGGAAATCACGTGGGTTTTGGTTGTTCTTAATGGTTGCTTCTAGTTTTCTTAGTTGTTTGATTGTTAGATTTTGGTTTTGGTTCATACTCGCTAGTGAGATTTCTTTGTATAGGCTTTAAAAGTGTTTTTCCCAGATTTCCCCATTTTGGATAGGTGGTACCACTGCTCTTGAGGTGTTCATGTTATTCCATCTTTCCCAGAATTGGTTTGGTCAATTGACTGTTCTATATCATTAAGGGTTTTTATACATATAATTGAGCTTTTTCTTTTTAATAGTTTGTTTATATTGTTTGAGGATTTCGCAGTACCTCAGGCGTGGGACATGGTCCTCTGGCTGGAGGTGTTTCAACTTTGAGTATTTTCTGAGTTGCTTTCTCTTTTTTTTGCACTCATAATCAAACCATTTGTCTTTTTAAATTTTGTTAGGTTTAATATTTACTTTCTGCAGGCCAGCTTCTTTTGCAGCATTGTAAAAGATATGGTTTATATCGCTCACGACCATCTCAACACCCTCTTGATCAGCATCATATTGATTTTGATCACAGAAGCATTTAATTTTGTTGGTAATTTTTGTTGAATTTAAGGCTAATGTGAATTTGTTGGCACTGTCTGTGTCCCATCTGTACGGCTGGTTAAGTTTGTACTGTTTAGAGGGATCAGTCATTGTGCCATTATTGCAATTTGGCTTTTTCAGGAACACATTGATTTGATTGTGGTCTGAGAGTGGCCTTTGTTGCCTTACAGTGAATGCATTGAAGGAGGAGGGGTCTATGTCTGTGACTGCATAGTCTACTACGCTGCTTCCTAGTGTTGAGGAGTATGTGTACCTCCCTAAGGAGTCCCCTCTGATTCTGCCATTTAGGAAGAACAGGATATTTGAGGTGCGACAAATATGTATTAATTCCCTCCCACTATTATTTACTCCCCCATCTAGACTATTCCTCTGAGTTAAGCTTGGTGTCATGTAAAGAGGAATCAGGCCAAACACATGGCTGTTGCCCTGCGGGTCTATATGGTCAGGTTCAGTTCCTGTCCTTGCGTTCAGGTCTCCGCACAGCAGCACATTTCCTTGCGACTGGAAATGGCTAATTTCTGTGAGGAGGAGGTTAAAAATATCCTTATTGTTGTAGGGGGATTCTGCAGGGGGGATATCACAGAGATGGAGAGAGAAAGACGTGTGACTTCCCTTGTTTGACTACAGCAATGTGGTTGGCCAGGTTTTCTTTGTACCATACTAGAATTCCACCAGAGTTTCTACCCCGGTGGACAGTGCTCAGTTTTAATGAAGGTACTGAGACTTCATAATATCCAGATGGACAGTAGGTTTCTATGTCTGCATTGCACCATGTTTCTGTTAGGATACGGATGTCAACATTTTCAAAAGATTTTAGGAATCAGCATCTGTACTCTTCACACCTAAGGCTGAAGAATAGAGGCCCTGAATGTTCCAACAGCTTTTGTGAAATTAACTCATTAAATTAGCAAAAATAACCTTTTTTCTTGAGACAGGATATAAATGTAGCTCTGTAAATGGATAGATTAAATATAAATAAATAATAAAATAGGAATAAAAATACAACTCTCTCTCTCTCTCTCTCTCTCTCTCTCTCTCTCTCTCTCTCTCTCTCTGTCTCTCTCTCTGTTTCTGTCTCTCTCCCTCCTCTCCCCCTTCTATCCCTCCTCCCCACCCCCTCCCACTCCTCTCCCTCTCTGCTACTTGGCCTAAGGAGGAGTGTGTGAGGGGAGCAGCTGCTGAAATATTTATTGATCTGTTTTTCTCAGTTTTATTTATTTTCCTCCTGACCTGCCCTTCCCCACTCAAACCCACACCACCTGAAGCACAGAGAGATGTGTGCAGGTGAGGGGCTGAAACCAACAAACCATTACTCAGCATTCCTTTCACTACTAGTGTCACCACTGTAAACAAGACAGGACGGATGGGGATGGACCAATGGGGAAGAACCACTAGGGATGGACCAATGGGGAAGAACCACTAGGGATGGACCAATGGGGAAGAACCACTATAGGGATGGACCAATGGTGAAGGACCATTAGGGATGGACCAATGGGGAATGACCACTAGGGATGGACCAATGGGGAAGGACCACTAGGGATGGACCAATGGGGAAGGACCACTAGGGATGGACCAATGGGGAAGGACCACTAGAGGTTGACCAGTGAAATTGGACTGAGAGGCTTTGAATAGTGAGGACCAGTAGAGATGGATCAGTAAGGCTGGTCTCTAGAACAGACATGCTCTAGGTCTCTAGTACAGACATACTCTACTCTAGAACAGACATGCTCTAGGTCTCTAGTACAGACATACTCTACTCTAGAACAGACATGCTCTAGGTCTCTAGTACAGACATACTCTACTCTAGAACAGACATGCTCTAGGTCTCTAGTACAGACATACTCTACTCTAGAACAGACTGCTCTAGGTCTCTAGTACAGACATACTCTACTCTAGAACAGACATGCTCTAGGTCTCTAGTACAGACATACTTTACTCTAGTACAGACATGCTCTAGGTCTCTAGTACAGACATACTCTAGGTCTCTAGTACAGACATACTCTACTCTAGAACAGACATGCTCTAGGTCTCTAGTACAGACATACTCTACTCTAGAACAGACATGCTCTAAGTCTTTGGTACAGACATACTCTACTCTAGTACAGACATGCTCTAAGTCTCTAGTACAGACATACTCTACTCTAGAACAGACATGCTCTAAGTCTTTGGTACAGACATACTCTACTCTAGTACAGACATGCTCTAAGTCTCTAGTACAGACATACCCTACTCTAGAACAGACATACTCAAGGTCTCTAGTACCGACATACTCTAGTACTCTAGTACAGACATACTCTAGTCCAGACATACTCTAGTACGGACACACTCCGGTGAGGCTCTGAACAGTAACTGATGAAGTACTGGTGAAGCAGTAGTCATGGTAACAATGCAGCAGTAACAGTAGCAATGTGTTTGTGTGACGGGTGGAGCTGCTGATGTTGTTTGTAATTCCAGCCTGTCCCACTGAGGGCAGTGTATCACCCCCAGCCCTCTCTGCACCAGAGGGGGCAGTGCATCACCCCCAGCCCTCTCTGCACCAGAGGGGGCAGTGTATCACCCCCAGCCCTCTCTGCACCAGAGGGGGCAGTGCATCACCCCCAGCCCTCTCTGCACCAGAGGGGGCAGTGTATCACCCCCAGCCCTCTCTGCACCAGAGGGGGCAGTGCATCACCCCCAGCCCTCTCTGCACCAGAGGGGGCAGTGCATCACCCCCAGCCCTCTCTGCACCAGAGGGGGCAGTGCATCACCCCCAGCCCTCTCTGCACCAGAGGGGGCAGTGCATCACCCCCAGCCCTCTCTGCACCAGAGGGGGCAGTGTATCACCCCCAGCCCTCTCTGCACCAGAGGGGGCAGTGCATCACCCCCAGCCCTCTCTGCACCAGAGGGGGCAGTGCATCACCCCCAGCCCTCTCTGCACCAGAGGGGGCAGTGCATCACCCCCAGCCCTCTCTGCACCAGAGGGGGGAAATTAACGTCTCTCTTCCACCTGCTGCCACACGGATGAACACCCCCCCCCCTCACACACACACACACTGAAGCACATACACACACACACAGACAGACACAAGCACACTTATACACAACTCACACATACACACTGAAGCACATACACACACACACAGACAGACACAAGCACACTTATACACAACTCACACACACACACTGAAGCACATACACACACACTCCACACGCACTCCCCACACACACACTATCACACACACACACACCCTCACACAAACACACAGTCCCATCAGCAGACATGGCCGTGCATAAGCCTTTTCCATTGATTTTGTGGGTGAGCTTCTTGTCTTCTACTAATAAGGAGAGAGAGGGGGGGGAAGAGAGGGGGAAGGGAGAGAGGGGGGGGCTACGGCTCCTGGAGTTCCCAGAGGAACAGCCGCCTGCACTAATCTGAATCCTGTTTCCAACGACACTAACTCCCTCACACAAGAGGACGAGAGCGAGAGAGGGAAGGGGGGAGAGAGGGAGGAAGAAAGAATAATAGAGAAGGATATAGAGGGAGGGAGACAGATGGAGAGAGAGATGGAGAGAGGGTGAGAGACAAAGAGATGGAGAGATAAAAGTAGAAAGAGGGAGAGAGACAGATGAGAGAGAGAGGGAGAGAGTGTGAGAGAGAAAGACAGATGGAGAGAGAGGGAGAGAGAGATGGAGAGAAAGAGATGGAGAGAGAGAGAAAGAGAGAGAATGAGGGAGAGAGAGAGAAAGAGAGATATAGAGAGCGAGAGATAGAGAGAGAGAGAGAGAGAGAGAGAGAGAGAGAGAGAGAGAGAGAGAGAGAGAGAGAGAGAGAGAGAGAGAGACAGAGAGAGAGGGGTGGGGAGAAAGCGCAGCTCTCTCTCTGAAGACAGCTTCATCTACAGCTTCTTCTAAAGCCGCCACACCAAAAGGGAGGATTTACTCAGAGACAACCACATATTAGAAGCTCTCTAAATGTTCTCTATATGTTCTCTATATTCCTTTTTTGATAAGAGATCAATGACAGTTATTTATGTCCACAGAGATGTATGAATAGTGCTGCGACTCCCAGGCTGTTGGCTCACACTAGCCGCATTGATCTCCAGCTCTCTCTCCCTCAGTTAGACCCATCCTCCAGCTCTCTCTCCCTCAGTTAGACCCATCCTCCAGCTCTCTGTCCCTCAGCTAGACCGATCCTCCAGCTCTCTCTCCCTCAGTTAGACCCATCCTCCAGCTCTCTCTCCCTCAGCTAGACCCATCCTCCAGCTCTCTCTCCCTCAGATATACCCATCCTCCAGCTCTCTCTCCCTCAGATATACCCATCCTCCAGCTCTCTCTCCCTCAGCTAGACCCATCCTCCAGTTCTCTCTCCCTCAGTTAGACCCATCCTCCAGCTCTCTCTCCCTCAGCTAGACCCATCCTCCAGCTCTCTCTCCCTCAGTTAGACCCATCCTCCAGCTCTCTCTCCCTCAGTTAGACCCATCCTCCAGCTCTCTCTCCCTCAGTTAGACCCATCCTCCAGTTCTCTCTCCCTCAGTTAGACCCATCCTCCAGCTCTCTCTCCCTCAGTTAGACCCATCCTCCAGCTCTCTCTCCCTCAGATATACCCATCCTCCAGCTCTCTCTCCCTCAGATATACCCATCCTCCAGCTCTCTCTCCCTCAGCTAGACCCATCCTCCAGCTCTCTCTCCCTCAGTTAGACCCATCCTCCAGCTCTCTCTCCCTCAGATATACCCATCCTCCAGCTCTCTCTCCCTCAGTTAGACCCATCCTCCAGCTCTCTCTCCCTCAGCTAGACCCATCCTCCAGCTCTCTCTCCCTCAGCTAGACCCATCCTCCAGCTCTCTCTCCCTCAGATATACCCATCCTCCAGCTCTCTCTCCCTCAGCTAGACCCATCCTCCAGCTCTCTCTCCCTCAGCTAGACCCATCCTCCAGCTCTCTCTCCCTCAGATATACCCATCCTCCAGCTCTCTCTCCCTCAGCTAGACCCATCCTCCAGCTCTCTCTCCCTCAGATATACCCATCCTCCAGCTCTCTCTCCCTCAGCTAGACCCATCCTCCAGCTCTCTCTCCCTCAGTTAGACCCATCCTCCAGCTCTCTCTCCCTCAGATATACCCATCCTCCAGCTCTCTCTCCCTCAGTTAGACCCATCCTCCAGCTCTCTCTCCCTCAGCTAGACCCATCCTCCAGCTCTCTCTCCCTCAGCTAGACCCATCCTCCAGCTCTCTCTCCCTCAGATATACCCATCCTCCAGCTCTCTCTCCCTCAGCTAGACCCATCCTCCAGCTCTCTCTCCCTCAGCTAGACCCATCCTCCAGCTCTCTCTCCCTCAGATATACCCATCCTCCAGCTCTCTCTCCCTCAGCTAGACCCATCCTCCAGCTCTCTCTCCCTCAGATATACCCATCCTCCAGCTCTCTCTCCCTCAGATATACCCATCCTCCAGCTCTCTCTCCCTCAGCTAGACCCATCCTCCAGCTCTCTCTCCCTCAGTTAGACCCATCCTCCAGCTCTCTCTCCCTCAGTTAGACCCATCCTCCAGCTCTCTCTCCCTCAGTTAGACCCATCCTCCTGCTCTCTCTCCCTCAGATATACCCATCCTCCAGCTCTCTCTCCCTCAGTTAGACCCATCCTCCAGCTCTCTCTCCCTCAGCTAGACCCATCCTCCAGCTCTCTCTCCCTCAGCTAGACCCATCCTCCAGCTCTCTCTCCCTCAGATATACCCATCCTCCAGCTCTCTCTCCCTCAGCTAGACCCATCCTCCAGCTCTCTCTCCCTCAGCTAGACCCATCCTCCAGCTCTCTCTCCCTCAGATATACCCATCCTCCAGCTCTCTCTCCCTCAGCTAGACCCATCCTCCAGCTCTCTCTCCCTCAGATATACCCATCCTCCTGCTAGCCTCAGCAGAGACACATTTCAGTGTGCTGTGTGTGTGTCTCTTCATATGAGTGTGTGTGTTTTAGTATGTGTGTGTTTCTGTGCATGTATTGTCATGTTTGTGCATGTGTGTATACCTGTGTGTGTGTGTATGTGTGTAGTATTTATATGTAGGTGTATTTGATCGACTACTTCATGCATCATACATCCACTCAGCTGCCACCTGAATGATCTCCATCGTCCTGGGATAAATAATACATAGAGCTGAGTGCCTCTGCCCACACAAGCCAGGGGGGTGGATGGTGGGAGGCCAGGGGGCAGGGGGGCTAGGGAGTCTGGGAGGCGGGTGTGGGGGAGGATATTGAATTGCAGTAATCAAAACCATTATAACTACCTATGTTCTGCTGAACACCATGCAAGTGTATTTCTTTTACATTCAACTCTGTACATAAACACTTTAATTATATTTGCAAACAAGCTGAGCTGTAGACATGATGATTCATGTGACTGCTGGGAGTGGAACTGTTACAGTGTGGCATGAGAATGGTGGTGTTTGTTAACCCTGCTCAAGGGGCTTGTGGTGATGTAGAACACAGACATCACCCTCAAGGGGCTTGTGGTGATGTAGAACACAGACATCACCCTCAAGGGGCTTGTGGTGATGTAGAACACAGACATCAACCTCAAGGGGCTTGTGGTGATGTAGAACACAGACATCACCCTCAAGGGGCTTGTGGTGATGTAGAACACAGACATCACCCTCAAGGGGCTTGTGGTGATGTAGAACACAGACATCACCCTCAAGGGGCTTGTGGTGATGTAGAACACAGACATCACCCTCAAGGGGCTTGTGGTGATGTAGAACACAGACATCACCTCACATCAACAACTGACCTCACACCATCACACCACACCAACACACTATACCATCACCTCACACTATACCATCACACTACACCATCACCTCACACTACACCATCACACTACACCATCACACTACACCATCACCTCACACTATACCATCACACTACACCATCACCTCACACTATACCATCACACTACACCATCACCTCACACTACACTATCACACTACACCATCACCTCACATCAACAACTGACCTCACACTACACCATCACCTCACACTATGCCATCACACTACACCATCACCTCACACTACACCATCACACTACACCATCACCTCACACTATACCATCACACTACACCATCACACTACACCATCACCTCACACTATACCATCACACTACACCATCACCTCACACTACACCATCACACTACCCCATCACCTCACACTACACCATCGCACTACACCATCACCTCACACTACACCATCACCTCACACTACACCATCACACTACAACATCACCTCACACTACACCATCACACTAAACCGTCACCTCACACTATACCATCACACTACACCATCACCTCACACTATACCATCACACTACACCATCACCTCACACTACACCATCACACTACACCATCACCTCACACTACACCATCACACTACACCATCACCTCACACTACACCATCACACTACACCATCACACTACACCATCACCTCACACTATACCATCACACTACACCATCACACTACACCATCACCTCACACTACACCATCACCTCACACTACACCATCACACTACACCATCACCTCACACTACACCATCACACTACATCATCACCTCACACCATCACATCACAGTCATCTACCTGTGTTTCAGCCCCCTGACAGTGTGATAAGCAGCAGTGTGTGTGTGTGCATGTCATCAGCATGTTCCCTTGCCTTTTTGGAAAACAGACCAACCTCAGACGTCAACACTGGCACCTCATGAAAAGCAAAAGACGAGATGAGTCCAATAAATGAGAAACCACGCAGGGAGAAAAGAGCAGCGCATGATGCCTGGTGCTGGGAGCAGCAGGGGGCCGGGGGGCTGAGGTGTGGGAGGGGGCCCAGGGGGGCCGGGGTGTGGGAGGGGGCCCAGGGGGGCCGGGGTGTGGGAGGGGGCCCAGGGGGGCCGGGGTGTGGGAGGGGCGCAGAGAAGATGGAGAGTGCCAGACATCTGTTGGTGTTGGCAGGAACAGGTGTCCCTCTGCTCTCTCCCAGCCAGCGCTGCTGATCCGGCAGAGCGGACACTGACCTGGGGGGGGGTCACCCACAAACATGCACCTGCTTGCCCTGTATGATGCCTGGTGACACACTGTCACATTCTCACGACCCCCTTCACTTCCTGTTCTTCACTTCCTGTTCCTGCTCGTTACCGTGCTCATGATCGTGTGGCTGGAGCTGAAAGAGGATCTACATATCTGAGGTTTTACACACCTGAGAACCTACACCTGAGAACCTACACCTGAGAACCTACACCTGAGACCCTACACCTGAGAACCTACACCTGAGAACCTACACCTGAGAACCTACAACTGAGAAAATACACACCACACCTGCAGAGCTCATATAGGTTCTATCAGTTACATGGTAACATTACACCACTAATCAGATTGTGTAGGTGTTGCAGAATTTTGCAGGATTGCAGAACAGCAATCCTCTTATGGCAGAACAATGTAATTTGGTGTGGGGGTGCCCAGTTATAATCTCAAGCATAATTGGGTCTTCATGGAGACAGTAAGGTAGCTTGGCAGCAGTGGGAGACACATCAGGATGCGGGGGGGCTGGGGGGGGGGGGCAGGGTGGGGGTCTCATGGAGGGCTGGGGACAGAGGGCAGGGGGACAGAGGGGGTCTCATGGAGGGCTGGGAACAGAGGGCAGGGGGACAGAGGGGGTCTCATGGAGGGCTGGGGACAGAGGGCAGGGGGACAGAGGGGGTCTCATGGAGGGCTGGGGACAGAGGGCAGGGGGACATGAGCAGTTAGATGTTAGTAGTTTCCTCAGGCATGTTATTGTAATTAAGGGGAGGGTCTTTATTTACTATTGATTTCCCACGTGGAAACGTGAGACTGGCTGGGCTGGTGTGGTGGAGTGGCACTGCTTTCCACAATCTAGGGCTGTTAAAGGAGCAATGCAAGCTTTAAACCAAGTCTTAAATGGATATGAGGTCAGATACTGACTGCGAGAGAAAGATGGGATAGAATAAAACATGTCTTGGCTTACAAGGACACTCACTAGCATATGACAGGGCACGTGCTGTCTGTTTAGCAGTCTCCTTTGCAGTGCGCTCGCGGGATCCAGTCTAGCCCGCACAACCCTTCGCTGTGAGGCGCGCGCATCCTTAGTGCGATAAAAAAAAATATCTCCCAAAGAAATGGCCTGTGAATCATCCCAATGCGCGTTATTGTCAGAAACCGTTTGAATCATTAGATTTCAGAGGAGAAAACAAGAGCGAACTCATGTCTGAGGCATACACTGGGCTAAGATCTCTACTGGGCTAGGATTTCCACTGTTTATGTGTTTTGTGGTTAAGATACACATTAGAATTTACACTGTTTATGTGTTTTGTGGTCAAGATACAAAGGGGCACTTGCAACCCTTCTTCAACTCGGCGCGGGAAAGTGAAGGTTACACAGCACCGCGCGTGCTCTGCCGCTCCTAGACAGCTCCTGCCTCTCCCGCGGAACACGCTACGGAGAACACTTCACCACTCTGCAGCCTGTTATGAAAGTCTACAACATCATGAGCTACGGGTGCCACACCGTTCACGTCGGGATGCGCCCGCCTCCCACGGAGCCGCGGGATGTTCCGAGACGAAGCAAACCTACTCCCCGTTAAAGAGAGAAAAACCTGTTTAAATGCAACGTTCGTGGACTGAGTGCAAGCACGCGGCGCTGCGCATACAGGACCATGCTTCACGCATTCGCCCGTCACCACGTCCTCCCTCATTCTCTCTCTTTCTTTCTCTTTCTTTCTCTCTCATTCTCTCCCTCTCTCTCTCTCCCTGTCTCTCCCTCCCTTTCTCTCTCTCTCTTTCTCTCTCTCTCTCTCTCTCTCTCTCTCTCTCTCTCTCGCTCTCCCTCTCTCCTCACCACCACAAGCAAATGAGAATCTAGTGCACTGGAGCGCGCTGGAGCACACACATGATTCATATCCAGGTAGACCCCCATCACGAATCAGACACATTAGTATTCACCTCCCGCACCGTTACAGGGAGAAGAAACGGCTGATGCGGTCTGCATTGTGACTCGGTAACGGAAACGGTCTCAAATCATAGTACCCCAGCAGAACTTACCGTTAGAGATTAGAGCAAGGAGAAAAACGGCCAAGACGGGGCAGCCCATGTTGGAGTTCTGATTGGGGATCATTGTTGTTTTTGTTCTGTAGTGTCGTCGTAGTCCGCTTGTGTGGTCTTTGAAGAGTAAAGACGACCCCAATCTTTGGTTTTCCAAAGGAGAGACTTCTTTCACGTGTGACTGCACGAAACAAGACGCACGGTTTCCTCTGATGACCCCGCTAAGGTTACCGACGAAAGGGCTGTTGATGTTTTCGTAAAGAGACACCCAGTCATCCACAACTGTATTTGCAAAAGAAAATGCTAAAATATTCCATGCACAGTATTTCTTTTAGTTTTATTTTTTTCGGGGGAGAAAATTAGTTAAACAGCACTCGAGTGCAGATTCTCAACTCTCTGCGTCTGCAGACTGATGAATCAGACAAAAACGCTCTTACCAGAAGGATTTTGAGAGTATTTCAGTACAGTTCGTCCCTAATTAGGTTACTCTTGTCTTCCTCTGTCGGTATGCAGCGCGTCCTGTCGCTCCGCACTCAGTACAACGCAGGCAAAAACACAGAATACTGAAGCGGGCACAAAAAAATAAAAAACATGACTGACAGTTCAAGGAGAACTTCTTTCTTCCAATCAGCAGCACCAAGGAAGGGGGCGGGATGCAGTGATGTTGTACCCGGAGTGGGCGGCCAAGGAGGCACTCTGGCCAATCAGAGACGCAGGGTGGGCGGGGAAAGCGCGAGGCGAAGAACGGCGCGGTGATATGGCTTTGTGATTTATCACTAGCTTAGTGTTGCTGCAGTACTGGGAGAAACGGTCTGGAGGGGACAGAGATAGTAACTGCACAGCAGAGTCCAGAGGAATGGAGACGCAGCTGGATGGAGAGAGGAGGAGGATGGAGGAGTGAACAGGATGGAGGGAGGAGGATGGAGGGAGAGGGATGGGGAGAGGAGGAATATGGGTAGAGGAGTTTGGACAGAAGGGGGGATGGAGAAAAAAGGGTCCAGCGGGATGGAGGGAGAGAAAGGGGGAGGATAGAGTGAGAGGGATGGGTAGAGGAGGAAGATGGGTAGAGGAGTTTGGAGAGAAGGGGGGATGGAGAGTGGAGGGTCCAGCAGGATGGAGGGAAAGAGAGGGGGAGGATGGAGAGTGAGTCATGGAGAGAGGAGGATGGAGAGAGGCTGAAGAGAGGGTTGGAGAGAGGAGGATGGAAAGAGGGCAGGGAGGGAAGGATGGAGAGAGGGTAAGGAGGGAAGGATGGAGAGAGTAGGATGGAGAGAGGGCAGGGAGGGAAGGATGGAGAGAGGAGGATGGAGAGAGGGCAAGGAGGGAAGGATGGAGAAAGGATGGAGAGAGGGCAGGGAGGGACCCCAGCATGGTCTGCAGGAGGCTGAGGTGGTGAGGAGGTGGGAGGGGTCGAACCTGCAACCTTTTGAGCTTCAGTATGTGAGTGCATGTTTGCATTTCTGGAACCCCTCTTTGTAAGTCCTACCTTCTCACGCACCTATTGGTAAATTATAAGAAGCTTGCAGCAACTATTTGCCAAATTCCTGCCTGTCGATCTCACCGCAAACGTTGTGATTGGCATCGAACCGTTGCGTAGGGCTAGCTAGCTAGCCTGGTGCCTGAGTACTCAGAGCCAGCCAGCTGTTTAGTATGCTAATGTATGGAGATGTGCACATCACTACTCCCCCCTCTCTTGAGCCCCCACATTAATTGGCATGGCAAAGCCGGATGACTTCTACTTGTAATCACTGTCCCTCGGACAACTCCGTTGAGAGGAGGGAGGAATGGAGGGAGGGATGGAGAGAGAGGAATGGAAGAAAAGAGAGAGATAGAGACTTGAGTCCCATTGGGATTACTCTAAGAAATATGGTATTCCAGGAGGACAGGGGAGGAATATGATAGAGGGAGAGAGAGAGAGGGAGGGAGAGAGAGAGAGAGAAAGAGGGAGAGAAAGAGAGTGGATGAAACAGAGGCAGAGTAAGGAAGAGGAGAGAGAGAGTAAAAGAAAGAAAGAGTAAGGAAGAGGAGAGAGGGAGGGTGAGAGGAAGAGAAGAGAGAACTTAAGAGGCTGCGATCTTGTCATTCCCGGAAGAAAGACCACAGATAGAAAATGAGAAAGTGGATGGAGGGATCATGTGGAGGATTATGAACCGAGATTGATAGCTGCAAGAAAGGAGAGGGAGAGTGGTAGATGGAGGAGGAGAGAGAGAGTGGGAACGAGGGAGAGAGGGAGAGGGAAGGAGGGAAGGAAGGAGAAAAAGGGAGAGGAAGAGAGATAAAAGAAAGGAGAGGAAGAGAGAGAAGGAGGAAGATATATTTTGTGACCTACAGTAATGCCTATTGTCACCTTCCTAGTTTCTGCCTCTAGGGTTTGTTATAGAGGCGTGAGCTGGATGGTCCTTTCCCAAGTGAAGTGTACAAATAGTGTATGGAAGGTACAGCAAAGCAAAAAATCAGGGATAAAAAGTGCAGAGTTCTAACAGTGTTTCAGTGGTCAGAGTCAAGGGGTGGGCTGTATTTACCAGACACAGTGTAAAGTAACATTTCAGTTACCAGACACAGTGTAAAGTAACATTTCAGCTACCAGGCACAGTGTAAAGTAACATCTCAGCTACCAGACACAGTGTAAAGTAACCACATCTCAGCTACCAGGCACAGTGTAAAGTAACATTTCAGCTACCAGGCACAATGTAAAGTAACATCTCAGCTACCAGACACAGTGTAAAGTAACATCTCAGCTACCAGACACAGTGTAAAGTACCATCTCAGCTACCAGACACAGTGTAAAGTAACATCTCAGCTACCAGGCACAGTGTAAAGTAACCACATCTCAGCTACCAGACACAGTGTAAAGTACCATCTCAGCTACCAGACACAGTGTAAAGTAACCACATCTCAGCTACCAGACACAGTGTAAAGTAACCACATATCAGCTACCAGACCAGTGTAAAGTAACCACATCTCAGCTACCAGACACAGTGTAAAGTAACCACATCTCAGCTACCAGACACAGTGTAAAGTAACATCTCAGCTACCAGACACAGTGTAAAGTAACATCTCAGCTACCAGACACAGTGTAAAATAACATCTCAGCAACCAGACACAGTGTAAAGTAACATTTCAGCTACCAGACACAGTGTAAAGTAACCACATATCAGCTACCAGACACAGTGTAAAGTAACCACATCTCAGCTACCAGACACAGTGTAAAGTAACCACATATCAGCTACCAGACACAGTGTAAAGTAACCACATCTCAGCTACCAGACACAGTGTAAAGTAACCACATCTCAGCTACCAGACAGTGTAAAGTAACCACATATCAGCTACCAGACAGTCTACAGTAACATGTCAGCTACCAGACACGGAGCATGGTGCAACAATCTGAAATACAATATTACAAAGTACATTGCAACAATAAAATCTCAACTTCCATATCACAGTGTAACAATGACATGTGAACTACAGTACTGTGGGCCTGTGGTTGAGATGAACTACAGTACTGTGGACCTGTGGTTGAGATGAACTACAGGACTGTGGGCCTGTGGTTGAGATGAACTACAGCACTGTGGACCTGTGGTTGAGATGAACTACAGGACTGTGGACCTGTGGTTGAGATGAACTACAGTACTGTGGACCTGTGGTTGAGATGAACTACAGGACTGTGGGCCTGTGGTTGAGATGAACTACAGCGCTTTGGACCTGTGGTTGAGATGAACTACAGGACTGTGGACCTGTGGTTGAGATGAACTACAGGACTGTGGGCCTGTGGTTGAGATGAACTACAGCACTGTGGACCTGTGGTTGAGATGAACTACAGGACTGTGGACCTGTGGTTGAGATGAACTACAGTACTGTGGACCTGTGGTTGAGATGAACTACAGGACTGTGGGCCTGTGGTTGAGATGAACTACAGCACTGTGGACCTGTGGTTGAGATGAACTACAGGACTGTGGACCTGTGGTTGAGATGAACTACAGTACTGTGGGCCTGTGGTTGAGATGAACTACAGTACTGTGGACCTGTGGTTGAGATGAACTACAGGACTGTGGACCTGTGGTTGAGATGAACTACAGGACTGTGGACCTGTGGTTGAGATGAACTACAGGACTGTGGACCTGTGGTTGAGATGAACTACAGGACTGTGGGCCTGTGGTTGAGATGAACTACAGTACTGTAGGCCTGTGGTTGAGATGAAGTACAGTACTGTGGACCTGTGGTTGAGATTGTGGTGTCTAGCTTTTTAGCTGAACAGGTGCAAAAGGACGAACGCAGGGAGTCTGTCCAAGTTTTCAGATGCAATGGCAAGTTTATTGATCAAGTCAGAAAGGCAACATACGTTAGGTCTCTCCGAACACAAGATAGAGAGCCTACTTAACAATTGAATACAGACAGTATTTATAGTGCACAGAACGCCGCTGATCTACATGGCAGTTTAGCCTGCCATGGTGTGATTATCTTCTAAACCCCTAAAATGTAAGTTTGCCCTGCCCTCTGTTCTTCGTACAAGGTCTGAGCTCTCGTTATCTCTTGTGAGCGTTTGGTAAATATGTGATGTTCTCTCAGTTTTCTACTGAGAGGCAAAAATGTCAACCCTATATCGTGGTGTTTCAACCCTATATCGTGGTGTTTTCCGCTCAGCTTTAACCTGAGGTGTCTTATATCCAGTTTTAGGCCTACCACAAGATGAAGTACAGTACTGTAGACCTGTGGTTGAGATGAACTACAGTACTGTGGACCTGTGGTTGAGATGAACTACAGGACTGTGGACCTGTGGTTGAGATGAACTACAGTACTGTGGACCTGTGGTTGAGATGAACTACAGTACTGTGGGCCTGTGGTTGAGATGAACTACAGGACTGTGGACCTGTGGTTGAGATGAACTACAGTACTGTGGGCCTGTGGTTGAGATGAACTACAGTACTGATGACAGCACCACACAGCAGACTGGGACACTTACATGATTGGTAGCTGTGGATGAGTTAGTGTGTTTAATGGCATGTTTCCCCACCTAAAGGCACCTGAAAGCACCTGAAGGCACCTGAAGGCACCTGAAGGCGACCTGAAGGCACCTGAAGGCGACCTGAAGGTGACCTGAAGGCACCTGAAGGCACCTGAAGGCGACCTGAAGGCACCTGAAGGCACCTGAAGGCGACCTGAAGGCACCTGAAAGCACCTGAAGGCACCTGAAGGCACCTGAAGGCACCTGAAGGCGACCTGAAGGTGACCTGAAGGCACCTGAAGGCACCTGAAGGCGACCTGAAGGCACCTGAAAGCACCTGAAAGCACCTGAAGGCACCTGAAAGCACCTGAAAGCACCTGAAGGCACCTGAAGGTGACCTGAAGGCACCTGAAGGCGACCTGAAGGCACCTGAAGGCACCTGAAGGTGACCTGAAAGCACCTGAAAGCACCTGAAGGCACCTGAAGGCACCTGAAAGCACCTGAAGGCACCTGAAAGCACCTGAAGGCACCTGAAGGTGACCTGAAGGCACCTGAAGGCGACCTGAAGGCACCTGAAAGCACCTGAAGGCACCTGAAAGCACCTGAAGGTGACCTGAAGGCGACCTGAAGGCACCTGAAGGCACCTGAAGGCACCTGAAAGCACCTGAAGGCACCTGAAGGCACCTGAAAGCACCTGAAGGCACCTGAAGGCACCTGAAAGCACCTGAAGGCGACCTGAAGGCACCTGAAGGCACCTGAAAGCACCTGAAGGTGACCTGAAGGCACCTGAAAGCACCTGAAGGCGACCTGAAGGTGACCTGAAGGCGACCTGAAGGCACCTGAAGGCGACCTGAAGGCAACATGAATGGTAAATGGTGACTGTATGAGATGTGTCTGGAACACAGTCACCTTTTAAGGGGCGAGAAAAGAGAGAGAGCTTGAGTGTGTGGCCATCAAAGCTGTGAGCAGAGCTGTAATAGATGTTAGAATTTACTCATGTCTCTCTCTCTCTCTCTCTCTCTCTCTCTCCTCCCTCCTCTCTGTCTGTTTCTGTTCTCTCTCTCTCTTCCCCTGTCCTCTTCTCCCCATTTCTCTCTTCATTTACTCATCTCCTCTCCTCCTCCTCCCTCTCTCTCTGTCCTCATCTCCTCCTGTCTACCAGGTTACGGTACAACACAGTGGATTGGATCGTCTTCTTGAAAGCAGGATCTTTGGAGCGGCTTTAGTTGTCCCTTGGGGAAGATGTCCTGCATGAATAACAGGATTGGGAGACAGATATATCTCAGATCACACAATGGCAAGTGCTTCACTGTTAAGTATTGAGCTGGCTAGCTTATGAGCGGCTCACTCATCACCCAGCCCTCCTCTGTTCCCTGGCTGTCGTGCGGCTCAGCTCCATTTCTCTGTCTAATTCTCTTATTACTTCCAAACCCTCTCTCTGTCTCTGTCTGTCTTTCACTCTCTCTACCCCCCTTACTCTCCTCCTCCATCCTCCCCACCTCTCCTCCTCTCCCACACCTCTCCTCCCCTCCTCTCCTCCTCTCCTATACCTCGCGTCTCCTCTCTTACACAACTCTCCTCTCTCCTCCTCGCCCCTCCTCCTTTCCTCTCCTCTCTTCTCTTTTCTCCTCTCCTCCTTTCCTCTCCTCTTCTCCTCCCTCCTCCCCTCCTCTCCTCTCCTCCCCTCCTCCCCTCCCCTCCTCTCCTCCTCTCCTATACCTCGCCTCTCCTCCTCTCTTACACAACACTCCTCTCTCCTCCTCTCCTCCTTTCCTCTCATCTCTTCTCTTTTCTCCTTTTCTCCTTTCCTCCTCTCCTCCTTTCCTCTCCTCCTCCCCTCCCCTCCCCTCCCCTCCTCTCCTCCTCCTCTCCTCCTCCCCTCCTCTCCTCCTCTTCTCTCCTCTCCTCTCTCCTCTCTGCTCTCCTCCTCTACTCTCCTCCTCTCCTCCCCTCCTCTCCTCCTCTCCATCTATCCTCCTCTCCTCCTGGCCTCTCTCCTTTCCTCCTCTCTCCTCTCCTCTCCTCTCTCCTCTTCTTCTCCTCTCCTCTTCTCCTCTCTCCTCCTCTCCTCTTTCCTCTCTCCTCTCCTCTCTCCTCTGCTCTCCTCTGAATCTGCAGTAATGAGGTTTAGCTAGAGGTGGACCTGGCTGTAGGTGAGCTGGAGTGAGCCAGGAAGTTAATGAGGATGGCGACCTTGGTTTCTGCCTGAGGTAGAGAGAGAGGGAGGGAGGTAGAGAGAGAGGTAGGCAGAGCTGGAAATAAAGATTCAGGAGAAAAAACACACATTTCATTTGATGAATCTAGTCGTTGCTCGAATGCATTCATTTGTATAACTACAGTTGGTGTACCAGTGGTAACCAAGGTCGTGTCTAATCAAAGTGGTTGTGTTAGAGAGAAACACACAAAAACTCAGCTTCCAGAGAACCTGGTCTTGTGTCAAATTCACATGCCTCGTTCTCTCTATCCTTTCTCTCTCTCCCTTTCTCTTTCTGTCTCTCTGTCTGTCCGTCTCTCTCTCTCTCGGTCTCTCTCTCTCTCCCTCTCACACACAACACGACACATCCTCTTCCTAATGCAGACACCGTGTTGTGGCTGTTAATCATCCCCTTTTCTACCCTCCCTTCCTCCCTCCCTCCCTCCCTCCCTCCCTCCATCTCTCTCTTTCCTTCTCTTCCCCCTCGTCCCCGTGCTTGATGTTTTCTTTGTTGCCCTCCGAAATCAATCGTTCTCATTTCGTCCAGAATTGATTCCGCCATCTCTAATCGTTGACGCCACCACCTCTCTCCCCACCATTTCCTCCCCAGCCTCCTCCCTCCATCTCTCACTCCCTCCATCCTCCCTACATCTCTCACTCCCTCCATCATCTCTCCATCTCTCCCCACCCTCTCCTCCCCAGCCTATTCCCTCCATCTCTCCCCACCCTCTCCTCCCCATCTCTTGATTACACTGTCCTGGATGTAGAAGTAAGATTATACTGTCCTGTGAGTACTACCATAGTGCCATACTATATGGTAGTATGTACTTTGTTAGGGCAGCTGCAGTACGTACTAAAAATTAAAGTGTGCACTTTGAGACTCAGCCCTGTAGTCAAGAAGAGACTTCCTGAAGAGGATGAACTTTGTGCGTTTCTGATCAGTGATCAGTTGGATCTGTCTCTGTGTTAACACACGCTGTGATCTCATCGCAACTCTGAAGTGTTTCACTGAAGCACTCGTGTCTTGAAATGTGTTTAGAGTTGAAACCACGTTATTGATTCAGTCTGCGTCTGTTCTGCATCTCCGAGGCTGTGGGTTTAAAGATGGCTTCTCCGTTCCCCAGCAACAGCTGGGACGCAGGCTTTGCCCTGAAGTTGTGCAGTGTTAGGTTGCTGATTGGTGGAAAAATGAAAGAGAATTGATAAGAGATAATTTATTAGTCGCCAACAACTCGCAACAACCTGGGAGTTTATCCAGCTCAGGCAGTTACACTGTAGCTTTACTTAACATACAATATGCAGTCCCTTTAGTAAACCTACAGTATAGTTACTTTATTGAACCTACAGTACACAGTATCTCTATTTATCCAACAGTATACCGTAACTTTATTCATCCTACAATATAGAGTCACTTTATTCATCCTTCAATATAGAGTCACTTTATTTATCCTACAATATAGAGTCACTTTATTCATCCTACAGAATGCAGAAGTTTTCTTGACCCTATTCAGCAGCTTTCTTGAAGTCAGGTGTTTGTATGCAAATCCCCTGAGAACAAACAGCAGTCAGCTGTTTGTGCAGAATAAAGAGCAGTCTGAGAGGGGGAGAGCTCCCACTGCCTGGAGTAACATCTGAGAGGGGGAGAGCTCCTGCCTGGAGTAACGTCTGAGAGGGGGAGAGCTCCCACTGCCTGGAGTAACGTCTGAGAGGGGGAGAGCTCCCCCTGCCTGGAGTAACATCTGAGAGGGGGAGAGCTCCTGCCTGGAGTAACGTCTGAGAGGGGGAGAGCTCCTGCCTGGAGTAACATCTGAGAGGGGGAGAGCTCCCCCTGCCTGGAGTAACATCTGAGAGGGGGAGAGCTCCCACTGCCTGGAGTAACATCTGAGAGGGGGAGAGCTCCCACTGCCTGGAGTAACATCTGAGAGGGGGAGAGCTCCCACTGCCTGGAGTAACATCTGAGAGGGGGAGAGCTCCCCCTGCCTGGAGTAACATCTGAGAGGGGGAGAGCTCCCACTGCCTGGAGTAACATCTGAGAGGGGGAGAGCTCCCACTGCCTGGAGTAACGTCTGAGAGGGGGAGAGCTCCTGCCTGGAGTAACATCTGAGAGGGGGAGAGCTCCCCCTGCCTGGAGTAACGTCTGAGAGGGGGAGAGCTCCTGCCTGGAGTAACGTCTGAGAGGGGGAGAGCTCCCACTGCCTGGAGTAATGTCTGAGAGGGGGAGAGCTCCTGCCTGGAGTAACATCTGAGAGGGGGAGAGCTCCCACTGCCTGGAGTAACATCTGAGAGGGGGAGAGCTCCCACTGCCTGGAGTAACATCTGAGAGGGGGAGAGCTCCCCCTGCCTGGAGTAACATCTGAGAGGGGGAGAGCTCCCCCTGCCTGGAGTAACATCTGAGAGGGGGAGAGCTCCTGCCTGGAGTAACATCTGAGAGGGGGAGAGCTCCCACTGCCTGGAGTAACATCTGAGAGGGGGAGAGCTCCTGCCTGGAGTAACATCTGAGAGGGGGAGAGCTCCCACTGCCTGGAGTAACATCTGAGAGGGGGAGAGCTCCCCCTGCCTGGAGTAACATCTGAGAGGGGGAGAGCTCCTGCATGGAGTAACGTCTGAGAGGGGGAGAGCTCCCACTGCCTGGAGTAACGTCTGAGAGGGGGAGAGCTCCCACTGCCTGGAGTAACATCTGAGAGGGGGAGAGCTCCCACTGCCTGGAGTAACATCTGAGAGGGGGAGAGCTCCCACTGCCTGGAGTAACGTCTGAGAGGGGGAGAGCTCCTGCCTGGAGTAACATCTGAGAGGGGGAGAGCTCCCACTGCCTGGAGTAACGTCTGAGAGGGGGAGAGCTCCTGCCTGGAGTAACATCTGAGAGGGGGAGAGCTCCCCCTGCCTGGAGTAACATCTGAGAGGGGGAGAGCTCCTGCCTGGAGTAACATCTGAGAGGGGGAGAGCTCCTGCCTGGAGTAACATCTGAGAGGGGGAGAGCTCCCCCTGCCTGGAGTAACATCTGAGAGGGGGAGAGCTCCCCCTGTCTGGAGTAACGTCTGAGAGGGGGAGAGCTCCCACTGCCTGGAGTAACATCTGAGAGGGGGAGAGCTCCTGCCTGGAGTAACGTCTGAGAGGGGGAGAGCTCCCCCTGCCTGGAGTAACGTCTGAGAGGGGGAGAGCTCCCCCTGCCTGGAGTAACGTCTGAGAGGGGGAGAGCTCCTGCCTGGAGTAACATCTGAGAGGGGGAGAGCTCCTGCCTGGAGTAACGTCTGAGAGGGGGAGAGCTCCTGCCTGGAGTAACATCTGAGAGGGGGAGAGCTCCTGCCTGGAGTAACGTCTGAGAGGGGGAGAGCTCCTGCCTGGAGTAACATCTGAGAGGGGGAGAGCTCCCCCTGCCTGGAGTAACATCTGAGAGGGGGAGAGCTCCCACTGCCTGGAGTAACGTCTGAGAGGGGGAGAGCTCCTGCCTGGAGTAACATCTGAGAGGGGGAGAGCTCCCCCTGCCTGGAGTAACATCTGAGAGGGGGAGAGCTCCTGCCTGGAGTAACATCTGAGAGGGGGAGAGCTCCTGCCTGGAGTAACATCTGAGAGGGGGAGAGCTCCCCCTGCCTGGAGTAACATCTGAGAGGGGGAGAGCTCCCCCTGTCTGGAGTAACGTCTGAGAGGGGGAGAGCTCCCACTGCCTGGAGTAACATCTGAGAGGGGGAGAGCTCCTGCCTGGAGTAACGTCTGAGAGGGGGAGAGCTCCCCCTGCCTGGAGTAACGTCTGAGAGGGGGAGAGCTCCCCCTGCCTGGAGTAACGTCTGAGAGGGGGAGAGCTCCTGCCTGGAGTAACATCTGAGAGGGGGAGAGCTCCTGCCTGGAGTAACGTCTGAGAGGGGGAGAGCTCCTGCCTGGAGTAACATCTGAGAGGGGGAGAGCTCCTGCCTGGAGTAACGTCTGAGAGGGGGAGAGCTCCTGCCTGGAGTAACATCTGAGAGGGGGAGAGCTCCCCCTGCCTGGAGTAACATCTGAGAGGGGGAGAGCTCCTGCCTGGAGTAACGTCTGAGAAGGGGAGAGCTCCCACTGCCTGGAGTAACGTCTGAGAAGGGGAGAGCTCCCACTGCCTGGAGTAACGTCTGCCATGGCTGAAATCTGTGACAAGCTCTGATGGATGAACACCAAGGTGCCATCCATCCTCACCACACTCTTAAAAGAAAGAGAGAGAAAGAGAGAGAGGGGTCAGATGGGAATCGGGCTATTAATCAGAACGTTGCCGGTTCGATTCCTGGCTGTGCAAAATGATGTTGTGTGTCCTTGGGCAAGGCACTTCACTCTACTTACCTCGGGGGAATGTCCCTGTACTTACTGTAAGTCGCTCTGGATAAGAGCGTCTGTTAAATGACAAAATGTAATGTAAATGTAATGAGAGAGAGACAGGGAGAGAGAGAGACAGGGAGAGAGAGAGACCAGGGAGGTGAAAGTGAATGAGAAGATAGAAGCTGTGTTAAAGTACTCCTGCTCCATCAGAGGTAATCACACATGGTTGAGCTACATCTCTAAGCGTCTCCAGGCTAACAGCCTCGTCACATTCACAATCCTAGACGTTTACTTCACAGCCCAGGAACCGGGCTGAGTGCTCATGTTCATGTGCTCAGGCACACTGATCTGGCCACCAAGCACATCAAACGGATTTCCACCTGTCATTAATGCAGCACTTTTTGTGATGGGCCAATCACAACCTTTTATCTGATATGGGGCGGGTTTAATATGATAACTGTGTTTGTAAACAACCAAGATGGCGTTACTCTGATTGGTTGCATCTATCCAACTCTATCCAGTTGCATCCAGAGGCATTTTAGTCTGTGCCTGTTGATAACGCCCCTTGAAAATCTAAATTAAACTGAGAGACACACTTGTGAATTGGTCTGGCAATGCCGGGCTGTTTACTTCCTGGATTTGAAAATAGATTTTTCTTTTTCTTCCCAGGCTTGGAGTTGTTAAGTGGTGTGGAATGTATGATTAAACGTTTGATTGTTTTGGCCTTGCGCTGAGGCTCATTTATCCCCGCCTGCTAACCGTTAAGCTCCGGCAGGAAGTATCAGGTTTAAATAGCACGACCAGGATGACCCCCTTTCACGCCCTGATTGGCCCAGAGTGAAATCATTAATCCCTGATTGGCCCAGAGTGAAATCATTAAGCGATTCGGTTTGTCTTCAGCATGGCTGTGCGATCTTAGCCATTAACACACTGGCTCCATTTATGTATCGATCCCTTCATCCCTCCTCCAGCATCCCCCCCCTCTCTCTCCCTCTCTCTCTCTGTCTCTCTCTGTCTCTCTCCCTATCTCTCCCTCCCTATATCCCTCTCTTTCTCCCTCTCTCACACTGCATACACACCACACACACCAAACACATCACTCACACAACACACACCACTGCCACCTCACACACACACACTACATGTACACACACTACATACACACTACACACCTCACACTACACACCTCACACTACACACACACCAAACACACACTACACACGTCACGATACACACACTACACACTCCCCACCAGTGCTGGTGAGAGGCCTCTGCAGGTTGGTCTGAAGGTCCAGCATCTGAAGGAGACATAATGTCAGCGTCGCCATGGCGCCAGGGCTGGTGGCAGGAAAAGATAGTTCTGTCGTCAGGGGCAACTACATGTATTTAATAACATTGACTTGAGAAGTGCGTGTGGCGCAGACACACGGAGCTGGCCCTCCTCCCAGCAGATAACCAGCTTGTCATGTCAGATGCTCGTGTCTCTCTGATTACGGAGCCTGCTCTCGGCTCCTCAGTGTGTCACACAAACATGGAGAGATGTTATCGGTGAGTTATTAAGACACATTACTGTAATGTACTATCTCTGTCTTGCTGTCAGACATACATAGAGTACGCACATATTCACACACACACAAACACAGAGGTAGCAGGGGTTAACTATGTCCCAGTTAGAAGATGTTGAAACCTGATTGAGACATGATGCAATTACATGCATTTTCCGTATTAAACCAAGAATTGGTCTGTTAATTTAACAAAGAGAAACAACGCTCTGAAATGACAGAGCATCTTAGAGGAGTCAGATGTGATTTCTGTCCTCTGTTATTTATATATTTCTCTGGCATTTTCAAATGACCACTGGGATTGTCTGTCTGATTGTCTCTGAAATGTGCAGCGCTTTGATCTGCTGCTACTTTCAGCCTCTCAGCCTCTCATCCTCTCAGCCTCCCATCCTCTCATCCTTTCATCCTCTCAGCCCCTCATCCTCTCAGCCTCTTAGCCTTTCATCCTCTCATCCTCTCAGCCCCTCATCCTCTCATCCTTTCATCCTCTCAGCCCCTCATCCTCTCATCCTCTCAGTCTCTTAGCTTCTCAGCCTTTATTTATCTCATCCTCTCAGCCTCTCATCCTCTCATCTTCTCATCCTCTCAGCCTCTCAGCCTTTTATCCTCTCAGCCTCTTAGCTTCTCAGCCTCTAATTCTTTCAGCCTCTCATCCTCTCAGCCAGAACCAGAACGGGCAGCAAAGCATGATGGGAGTTTTGCTTCAGCTTGAAGAAAAAAGTCTCTCACTTCTTCTAAATTCAATGTTTAGAAAGAGAGAAAGGTATGGAGAGAGAGAGGTAGGGAGAGAGAGAGAGACAGGGAGAGAGAGAGACAGAGAGAGATCGAGAACAAGAGGTAGGCAGAGCTCAATCCACACAGAAGCAGATAATGACAAGGTTATGATGGGGTCATGGGGGGTCATGGGAGGTGTGCTCATAAGCCCTCAGGGCGAGCAAATCTGCCTCTCTCCTCCTGGAGCACTCATAAAACAGCCAGGCAGGAAGAACACTCAAGGTTGTTCTGGAAGATATTTCATTTTGTGGCTTTTGACACAAAACAACCTCACTGCCTTGCTGCAACCTCCCACAGATAGCGACACTCAATAAATAACTGAGTGGGATTTCCATATTATGTTGAAAGTGTATGCTCACCCACACATGTTGAACATTTCTACACTTGTGATTGTGCAGTAAAGCCTTCCAGCCCTGCCAACCCTGCCAGCCCAGCCCTGCCACACTCCTCCTGACCTCCTCTCAACCTTCTCCTGACTTCTTCTTTCTCACCTGGGACCAGACAGCCTCACCTGGCCTCACCTGGGAACAGACAGCCTCACCTGGGACCAGACAGCCTCACCTGGCCTCACCTGGGACCAGACAGCCTCACCTGGGACCAGACAGCCTCACCTGGCCTCACATGGGACCAGACAGCCTCACCTGGCCTCACCTGGGACCAGACAGCCTCACCTGGGACCAGACAGCCTCACCTGGCCTCACCTGGGACCAGACAGCCTCACCTGGGACCAGACAGCCTCACCTGGCCTCACATGGGACCAGACAGCCTCACCTGGGACCAGACAGCCTCACCTGGGACCAGACAGCCTCACCTGGCCTCATCTGGGACCAGACAGCCTCACCTGGGACCTGACAGCCTCACCTGGTCTCACCTGGGACCAGACAGCCTCACCTGGCCTCACCTGGGAACAGACAGCCTCACCTGGGACCAGACAGCCTCACCTGGGACCAGACAGCCTCACCTGGCCTCACCTGGGACTAGACAGCCTCACCTGGCCTCACCTGGGACCAGACAACCTCACCTGGGACCAGACAGCTTCACCTGGCCTCACCTGGGACCAGACAACCTCACCTGGGACCTGACAGCCTCACCTGGCCTCACCTGGGACTAGACAGCCTCACCTGGCCTCACCTGGGACCAGACAACCTCACCTGGAACCACACAGCCTCACCTGGGACCAGACAGCCTCACCTGGGACCAGACAGCCTCACCTGGCCTCACCTGGGACTAGACAGCCTCACCTGGCCTCACCTGGAACCACACAGCCTCACCTGGGACCAGACAGCCTCACCTGGCCTCACCTGGAACCAGGCAGCTGGCATGGGGCTCTTGTTAAAGGCCTTTAGTATTTACAGTAATTTAGAGAGCTCTGCCATGGAGATGCATGCTCTGCTGGCGCTCATCGCCTCCTCCTCTCCCACCCTCCCAGCACCCCCCTCCCGTCCCCTCTCCCAGCCTCTGCTCCAGTCCTACCAGCCCCCCCTCAAGCGATGTCCTGGATATCTCCCATGCTCCACTGCTTCCATGTTGGGAGCCAGCCAGCAGTAAGGCTGACAGCATCACAGCCAGCCAACCAGTCAGCCAGACAGACAGACAGACAGACACATAGCCAGTCAGCTACGCAGACAGACAGACAGATAGATAGGCAGACAGGCAGGCAGGCAGGCAGGCAGGCAGGCAGGCAGGCAGGCAAGCAGGCAGGCAAGCAGGCAGGCAGGCAGGCAGGCAGGCAGGCAGGCAGGCAGGCAGGCAGGCAGGCATTGGTGTCTGAAGCGTGTTGGTGTGAGAGGGTTCAGAGTACTAGATGATGTTTGACATGTGTCATCTTCTGTTGGCTTCATTATGTCCCTCAGATCAGTTTGTGTGCTAGTGCTGCACATGGCTCACCCAGGTTTCTGATTGGCTCTGCTGCCCCCACCCCCCTGCTGCTCTCATACCCCCTGCTGCTCTTATCCTCCCTGCTGCCCTCATCCTCTCTCCTGCCCTCATCCTCCCTGCTGCCCTCATCCTCTCTCCTGCCTTCATCCACCCTGCTACCCTCATCCTCTCTCCTGCCTCATCCACCCTGCTGCCCTCATCCTCTCCCCTGCCCTCATGCACCCTGCTGCCCTCATCCTCTCTCCTGCCCTCATGCACCCTGCTGCCCTCATCCTCTCTCCTGCCCTCATGCACCCTGCTGCCCTCATCAACCCTGCTGCCCTCATCCTCTCTCCTGCCCTCATGCACCCTGCTGCCCTCATCAACCCTGCTGCCCTCATCCTCTCTCCTGCCCTCATGCACCCTGCTGCCCTCATCAACCCTGCTGCCCTCATCCTCTCTCCTGCCCTCATGCACCCTGCTGCCCTCATCAACCCTGCTGCCCTCATCCTCTCTCCTGCCCTCATGCACCCTGCTGCCCTCATCAACCCTGCTGCCCTCATCCTCTCTCCTGCCCTCATGCACCCTGCTGCCCTCATCAACGCTGCTGCCCTCATCCATGACCCATTCTCTGGTGCTATCACCTAGTTAATGGGCCTTTCCCCTCTCCTGTCCTCTTCTCTTTCTGGCTCTGTGGACCCTGTCTACCCCCGACCCCCCAGGGTTACACCTAACCCCCCATAACCCCCCCGCCTCGATCCATTTCACACCTCTCACTCTACTGGGCTCACATCTCTTTTTCCTTTTTTCTATTCCCATCTCTCCTTGGCACCCACTCTCCCTCTCAGCCCTTCTCTTCCCTCCCTACCCCTCCCTCTCCTCTGCCTTTCTGAACCTCCCTCCCTCCCTCTCAGCCTACATGTCCTACATCACCGTACCTCTGTTCTATTTTTACTCCTTTTCTTCCCTCTCTCCTCTTTCTTGTTGTGTCTTCCCTGCATCCCCCACCAGCCCATGCACTGGTACCCTCATGCCCATCCCCGTTCTCTCTATATCTGTCTCTGTCTCTCTGTCCCTGCCTCTCTGCCTCTGCCTCTCTGTCTCTCTGCCTCTGTCTCTCTGTCCCTGCCTCTTTGCCTCTCTGCCTCTGTCTCTCTGCCTCTGTCTCTCTGCCTCTCTGCCTCTCTGTCTCTCTGCCTCTGTCTCTCTGCCTCACTGCCCCTGTCTCTCTGCCTCTGTCTCTCTGCCTCTGTCTCTGCCTCTCTGCCTCTGTCTCTGTCTCTCTGGATCCTTTTTTTTCCATGTGTGTCCCACATGTGTTCATTTGCTTTTCTCTTCATCCCAAAGCAGCTCCCCCTCCTCCCTCTCCTTCCCTCCCTCCCCATTTCTCTCTCTCCCCCCTCAACCACCCCCCTCCTCCCTTGCTCCCTCCCTTTCCATCCATCCCTCCCCCCCTCCACATCCCTCCCCCCTTCTTTCTCATCCATTACATTACATTTACATTACATTTATGCATTTAGCAGACACTTTTATCCAAAGCGACTTTGAAGAGAGAGTTTTACAAAAGTGCATAGGTCACTGATCATAACAACGAGACCAAACATTGCGGGTAGCCAAAACATGACGCATACATTGTGAAACCAAATAAGTCCCAAAGGGAAGAACACTAAGATCATGTAGTTAGACAAGTTACAATTAAGCAGCAAGAACCTCAAAAAGTGCAAGAGTGTACCTGTGAAAAAAAAAACCCCTAAAAACAACAATAATATATTTCACAGCGAGTACAATAATTTTAAGACAGTTACAACAAACCAACAAGAGCAACAAGTCTCTCAATAAGAGTCATTGTGATCCTGGAGGAAACTAACATCAGGTCCAGCCAATCATTCCTAAGTGCCGTTGTACTCCCGGAACAAGCGCCGCGTCGGGCCGCATCGGGCCCGAGCTCGTCGGCGCCAACGACAAAAAAGACTTGTGTGAAAGAAAGTAAAACACTTTGATTGATCCCCGATTTCAAAGAGCTCAGCTTTTACATAATGGAAGAAAGAGAGGCAAACGTTGGAGGTGGGGCTTGGGGGGTGAGGTTGGGGGGGTGCTGGGGGTGGGGTTGGGGGGGTGCTGGGGTTGGGGGGGGTTCTGGGGGTGGGGTTGTACAGTGCTGGGGGTGGGGTTGGGAGGGTTGGGGGGGTGCTGGGGGTGGGGTTGTACGGTGCTGGGGGTGGGGTTGGGAGGGTTGGGGGGGTGCTGGGGGTGGGGTTGTACGGTGCTGGGGGTGGGGTTGGGAGGGTTGGGGGGGTGCTGGGGGTGGGGTTGTACGGTGCTGGGGGTGGGGTTGGGAGGGTTGAGGGGGTGCTGGGGGTGGGGTTGGGGGGGTGCTGGGGGTGGGGTTGGGAGGGTTGGGGGGGTGCTGGGGGTGGGGTTGTACGGTGCTGGGGGTGGGGTTGGGAGGGTTGGGGGGGTGCTGGGGGTGGGGTTGGGGGGGTGCTGGGGGTGGGGTTGGAAGGGTTGGGGGGATGCTGGGGGTGGGGTTGTACGGTGCTGGGGGTGGGGTTGGGAGGGTTGGGGGGGTGCTGGGGGTGGGGTTGTACGGTGCTGGGGGTGGGGTTGGGGGGGTTGGGGGGGTGCTGGGGGTGGGGTTGTACGGTGCTGGGGGTGGGGTTGGGAGGGTTGGGGGGGTGCTGGGGGTGGGGTTGGGGGGGTGCTGGGGGTGTGGTTGGGAGGGTTGGGGGGGTGCTGGGGGTGGGGTTGTACGGTGCTGGGGGTGGGGTTGGGGGGGTGCTGGGGGTGGGGTTGGGGGGGTGCTGGGGGTGGGGTTGTACGGTGCTGGGGATGGGGTTGTACGGTGCTGGGGGTGGGGTTGTACGGTGCTGGGGGTGGGGGGGTGAGGGGGTGAGGGAGGGGGGTGTTCAGGCCTGCCAGACACAGGAAGAGAACGTTCAGGGAGATGAAGGTGAGATATGGAGCTCTCATCGCTCCCCATTTAATATTTCACTTATCTGTCTCTTCTTTCCTATTCCTGCCTCAAAGGCTACAGTGTGTGAGTCATTTGTGAGAATAGGAATTACAGTCGCAAACAACGAGCTACAGTGCTACAGAGCTACAGTGCTACGGAGCTACAGAGCTACGGTGCTACGGAGCAACAGTGGATTTCGTAGGATTCGTAGGATTTCTTTTTCTTTTTCATAATGAGGCTAAACAAAAGTTGCCCTCTCTCTACGCCTCTCTCTCCTCTGCCTATTTAAATTCAATTCAATTCAATAATGCTTTATTGGCATGAATTTTTGCCAAAGCCATATAAGATTGAACATACTAAAAATAATGCTGCCTTTCTCTTTCTGCCTCTCTACCCCTCTCTCTCTCTCTCTCTCTCTCTCTCTCTCTAAGTGAATTTGAGTTTGTAGTACCAGGTGTTGAGATAAGCTCAGACACATTGCTCATTTCTTCCCCCTTCTCCTCAGCCCTCCTCCCCCTCCTCCCCTCTTCTCCCCATCTCCCTCCCCCTCTTTCCCTTAACCTCCCCCTCACCTCCGCCCTCCTCCCCCTACACCCCCCTCCCAGCTCGGTCAGCCTGCCGTCTGTCTACAGCCAGTGATCAGAGGGTGGAGGAGGGTGGAGGGACGTGTCTAGGTGGGGAGGGGGAGATCAAACCCTTTAATTAGCGCTGGCTTGTTGGTGGTGCTGGATCCAGGATGCAGCCATGTGAGCAGGAGGGTACAGGCACACACACACACCTCTGCCACCCCCTTCCTCCCCTGGCTGACCTTGGGTCTAAGAGAGATCTGAGACAGACAGGCTGGGGGAGGGCTGGGGAGGATTGGGGGAGGCTTGGGGAGAGGGTTAGGGGGAAGCTGGCTCCCCCAGCTGGTGGAGGCTAGGGGGAGCCCTACGTTGGAACAACACCGTTTTTCATACACACACAAACACACACAAGCACACGCAAACACACACAAGCATACATACCTGAAGACATGGTTTTGTGTGGGTGAGAACCTGGGTACCTGTGTGGTTGTTGGGGGGGTAGAAGTATGTGGGGTGTGTGTGGGATGTGTGTGTGTGGGATGTGTGTGTGTGGAATTTGTGTGTGTGGGATGTGTGTGTGTGGGGTGTGTGGGACACCCTCTCTCTCTCTCTCTCACACACACACACACACACACACAACTTCTCTCTCACACACACATGCACACACATACACTCTCTATCACAAACACTCACACAAACGCACACACATAGCGCAAGCCTCCATCCCCTCCATTTCCCCTCCTTTTCCCCCCTCTACAACCCTCTTTTCCCTCCCTACTCTACCCCCCTTCATCCCACCCCCTCCTCTCTGATGAACATCAAGTGTATGTTATGATTGGCTGATGAACATCAGGTGTATGTCATGATTGGCTGATGAACATCAGGTGTATATCATGATTGGCTGATGAACTGGTTGAGTCAGTGTGTATTCAGGTGTGTTCAGGATTTGGGTGTGTTCAGGAGTTAGTGTGTTCAGGAGTCAGTGTGTTCAGGAGTCGATGTGTGTTCAGGAGTGAGTGTGTTCAGGAGTCAGTGTGTTCAGGAGTCAGTGTGTTCAGGAGTCAGTGTGTTCAGGAGTCAGTGTGTTCAAGAGTCGATGTGTGTTCAGGACTCAGTGTGATCAGGAGTTAGTGTGTTCAGGAGTCAGTGTGTTCAGGAGTCGATGTGTGTTCAGGAGTGAGTGTGTTCAGGAGTCAGTGTGTTCAGGAGTCAGTGTGTTCAGGAGTGTGTTCAGGAGTCAGTGTGTTCAAGAGTCGATGTGTGTTCAGGACTCAGTGTGATCAGGAGTTAGTGTGTTCAGGAGTTAGTGTGTTCAGGAGTCAGTGTGTTCAGGAGTCGATGTGTGTTCAGGAGTGAGTGTGTTCAGGAGTCAGTGTGTTCAGGAGTCAGTGTGTTCAAGAGTCGATGTGTGTTCAGGAGTCAGTGTGTTCAGGAGTCAGTGTGTTCAAGAGTCAGTGTGTTCAGGAGTCAGTGTGTTCAGGAGTCAGTGTGTTCAGGAGTCAGTGTGTTCAAGAGTCGATGTGTGTTCAGGAGTCAGTGTGTTCAGGAGTGTGTTCAGGAGTCAGTGTGTTCAGGAGTCGATGTGTGTTCTCTGTCACCAGTGTGTGTTATCCAGCAGTGTGTGTCTCCTGGGGTAATAGACTAGCAGCAGAGTTTATAGAGGAACATCTAAAGGTCATGATGGTTTACAAGCCCAGCAGTCAATATTGAATGATCCCTCGTAGAACAACAGGGAGAGGGGTGCAGGGGATTGTAGAGTGGGAGGTTAGAGGCTGGGTGGGAGGTTAGAGGCTATGTTGGAGGTTAGAGGCAGTGTGGGAGGTTGGGGGCAGGGTGGGTGGTTAGAGGCAGGGTGGGAGGTTAGAGGTTTAGTGGGAGGTTAGAGGCAGGGTGGGTGGTTAGAGGCTAGGGGGGAGGTTTGAGGCTGTGTTGGAGGTTAGAGGCAGTGTGGGAGGTCGGGGGCAGGGTTGGATGTTAGAGGCTGGGTGGGAGGTTAAAGGCTGTATTGGAGGTTAGAGGCAGGGTAGGAGGTTAGAGGCTGTGTTGGAAGTTAAAGGCTAACTGGGAGGGTTTAGAGGACAAAATCTCTGATTGGCTGAGAGAACAGCATCTCTGATTGGCTCTGGAAGGTTTGAGTTGGGAGACAGGTGACTGGAGAAAGAAGACATGCTAATGTGTTTATCCTCCAACTGGCATTATACTACTGAGGAGGGTCGGGAGGAGGGTCTGGAGGAGGGTCTGGAGGAGGGTCTGGAGGAGGGTCTGGAGGAGGGTCTGGAGGAGGGTCGGGAGGAGGGTCGGGAGGAGGGCCGGAAGGAGGGCCGGGAGGAGGGCCTGGAGGAGGGCCTGGAGGAGGGTCTGGAGGAGGGTCGGGAGGAGGGTCGGGAGGAGGGCCGGAAGGAGGGTCGGGAGGAGGGTCTGGAGGAGGGTCTGGAGGAGGGTCTGGAGGAGGGTCGGGAGGAGGGTCTGGAGGAGGGTCTGGAGGAGGGTCGGGAGGAGGGTCTGGAGGAGGGTCTGGAGGAGGGTCGGGAGGAGGGTCTGGAGGAGGGTCGGGAGGAGGGTCTGGAGGAGGGTCTGGAGGAGGGTCTGGAGGAGGGTCGGGAGGAGGGTCTGGAGGAGGGTCGGGAGGAGGGTCGGGAGGAGGGTCTGGAGGAGGGTCTGGAGGAGGGTCGGGAGGAGGGTCTGGAGGAGGGTCTGGAGGAGGGTCTGGAGGAGGGCCGGGAGGAGGGTCTGGAGGAAGGTCTGGAGGAGGGTCGGGAGGAGGGTCTGGAGGAGGGTCTGGAGGAAGGTCTGGAGGAGGGTCGGGAGGAGGGCTGGGAGGAGGGTCTGGAGGAGGGTTGGGAGGAGGGTCTGGAGGAGGGTCTGGAGGAGGGCCGGGAGGAGGGCCGGGAGGAGGGTCTGGAGGAGGGTTGGGAGGAGGGTCTGGAGGAGGGTCTGGAGGAGGGTCTGGAGGAGGGTTGGGAGCGGGCCTCACAGAGCCACACCTAGAATGTTCATCAATTCAGCTCCACAGTCTCCCCGGACTCTGCTAGCCAGAATGTGTTCACACTTTTCTTATTTAACTGTAACCTATTTTAGAATAAAGGTGCAATCTTCAACAGTTTCAGCTTTTTATTTGTATTTTTCCCAGAAGAGCAGCTCTAGACAGATATGATGTTGTGTCTAATCCCCACCCACCAAGTCTTCAACAATGACGGTTTGTCAATGTCACTTTTTGTCAACCAACCAATCACAGTCATTTATACTATTTACACATCCAGGTTGTGGATAGTACATCTGTAGTGGACAATTGTAGATTGAGCCAGAGCCAGGATCCATTGTGCAAATATGTGCTCTTTTTATCCAGCCTCCTCCTGAGAGCAACACGTTCCCCTTGTTCTATTTGACATCTGTTTTACTTAAGTTATTGTTATAAATGTTGTTCAGTAATCTTGTTTACATGAAGTGTGGCGTGGGTTGTGTGGGTGCTGCTATATGTTTAACATTTGCCAAATTCATTCATTTAGATGGTGGTTAGCTCAAGCTCACCCCAGAAAAGTATCGATCGTGGTATCGATAAAGACTCGGATCGTTTAGCAGTCTCGAAAATGGTATCGATATCGATAACAATTAACGATCCCCATCCCTGTCTATCACCCCTCTATCACCCCTCCTGTCTGCTCTATCACCCCTCTGTCACCCCTCCTGTCTGCTGTTTCACCCCTCTGTCACCCCTCCTGTCTGCTCTATCACCCCTCTGTCACCCCTACTGTCTGCTGTTTCACCCCTCTGTCACCCCTCCTGTCTGCTGTTTCACCCCTCTGTCACCCCTCCTGTCTGCTCTATCACCCCTCTGTCACCCCTCCTGTCTGCTGTTTCACCCCTCTGTCACCCCTCCTGTCTGCTCTATCACCCCTCTGTCACCCCTCCTGTCTGCTCTATCACCCCTCTGTCACCCCTCCTGTCTGCTCTATCACCCCTCTGTCACCCCTCCTGTCTGCTCTATCACCCCTCTGTCACCCCTCCTGTCTGCTCTATCACCCCTCTGTCACCCCTCCTGTCTGCTGTTTCACCCCTCCAGCATGTCCAACACCATCTCTCTGTGCTGCCACAAGACTTCTCTATTATCAGACATGTACTCATCACACACACATACATCAAACACACACATATACATCACACAACACACACTCACACACACCACACTGACACACTCTCACACACAGGCAGAAACACACAGACACACACACAGACTCAGACACACACACGCGTATGCACGCACTCCCACATACACTAACGCATGCTCACACACACACAGACACTGCTGGGTAGTTGTCATGACGAGGGGCTGGAGATTGTCTGGTTGTCATATTGAGGGTCTGGAGATTGTGTGGTTGTCATAGCGAGGGAATGGAGGTTGTGGTTGTGTGGTTGTCATAGCGAGGGGCTGAAGTTTGTGTGGTTGTCATGGCGAGGGGCTGGAGGTTGAGTGGTTGTCATGGCGAGGGGCTGGAGGTTGAGTGGTTGTCATGGTGAGGGGCTGGAGGTTGAGTGGTTGTCATGGCGAGGAGCAGGAGGCTGTTTTGTTGTCATAGCGAGGGGCAGGAGGTTGAGTGGTTGTCATAGCGAGGGGCTGGAGGTTGTGTGGTTGTCATAGCAAGGTGCTGGAGGTTGTGTGGTTGTCACAGCGAGGGGCTGGAGGATGTGTGGTTGTCATAGTGAGGGGCTGGATGTTGTGTGGTTGTCATGGCGAGGGGCTGGATGTTGTGTGGTTGTCATGGCAAGGGGCTGGAGGTTGTGTGGTTGTCATAGCGAGGGGCTGGAGGTTGTGTGGTGAGGGTCTGGACGTTGGGTGGTTGTCATGGCGAGGGTCTGGAGGTTGGGTGGTTATGTGGTGAGTGGTCTGTAAAACAATGACAAGCCATATCTGTGCAGCCCAGGCACTACTAGACTGAGCTGTTAAACTGTAACAGGAGATAACAGCCCTGCACACACATACAGTTCAGGATGATTTGGAGAGGTAGAGAGCCCTCCTCTTGTTTGGCTGACTGTGTGATGGAACAGGGGATTCTCCCTCCTGGGTAAGAGGCTACCCCTGTTCCAACGCCCCCCTCCCCCTCCCAGGGGAGATAAAGCTGGATAACTCTGACGTGATTTATGGGAATCCAACATTCAGCTACGTGGAAAACAACACACCATATTTATATCCTGCTTTGGCTTGAGGTGTTGAAGGGTTTAGGCTTAACTGAGTGTATGTGTGCGTGTGCATGCATGTGTGCGTGTGCATGCATGTGTGCGTGTGCATGTCTGTGAGTGTGTGTGTGCGTGTGTGTGTGTAACTGTGCTTGCATGGTTCTAAACTGACAGGAGAATATTGTCTACACCTAGTATCAGTAGCTAGCCTCATACCCAGAATGCATTTATTCTAGAATAGCCAGCAGCTGTATGCAGCAGGATCACTAAGCTGGCTGCATCATGTGATGTAACTCTGGGCTGAGAGAGAACTGTAGATATAAGAGGATGGTTCTATGATGGTCCAAACAGCCGATTCATCACAGTTCAAACTCTCTGAGGCCCAAGAACGTCCAGACTACCCCCAGTCTGTTTATGATTCGAGCTGGAGGTTTCTGCTATGCCAGCAGACATTAACACGGGCCACAGTGCAATGTTCAAGATGTTTCTAATCATGTAGATGGCATAAATAATCAGGCCCAAACCTAAAAACATGTTGGTTATTCTATTTAAATGTAATTATTGTTAATGTGCTTCTTTATTCATTCAGCCATCGATGTGTGAGAGCCTGCTGAGAGGGGTTGGGGGGGTGAGGGAAGTGATGCATGGTGGGGGGGAGCAGGAAGTGGAGCAGGAAGTGATGCATGGTGGCGGGGAAGCAGGAAGTGATGCATGGTGGGGGGGAAGCAGGAAGTGGAGCAGGAAGTGATGCATGGTGGGGGTGGAGCAGAAAGAGGAGAGGAGGGAGAGGAGGGAGGGAGGAGGAAGAAGGGAGGAGGAGGGAAGAAAGGAGAGGAAGAGAGTAAGGAGGGAGGAGAGGAGAGCAGAGGAGTGAGTGAGGGAGGGAGGAGGAGAGTAAGGAGGGAGGAGGAGGAGAGTAAGGAGGGAGGAGAGGAGTGAGTGAGGGAGGGAGGAGGAGAGTAAGGAGGGAGGAGGAGAGTAAGGAGGGAGGAGAGGAGTGAGTGAGTGAGGGAAGAGGAGGAAAGTAAGGACGGCGGAGAGGAGTGAGGGAAGGAGGAGGAGGAGAGTAAGGAGGGAGGAGGAGGAGAGTAAGGAGGGAGGAGGAGGGTAGCCTACCAGTCCCCTTGGATAATTAGAACTAAGTACTCCAGGTGGCGTAGGGAGCGGGCGCCCGCTGTGTTTGTGTTGGTGGTTGGTCTTCATTACAGTGGCAATCCATCCTCCATCCTCCAGGCTCCAGCATCGACCGGGGGCACACAGCACACACCCTGAAGGAGGGCCATCTGAATGCTGAGCACAGGAGGGGATGGAGGGGGGAGGGGGTCTGCTTCAGAAACACTTTGTTAGTATTAGTAGAGATACAATCTGGGGGCTGTAGTATTATTATTAGTAGAGATATGATCTGGGAGCAGTAGTATTATTATTAGTAGAGATATGATCTGGGAGCAGTAGTATTATTATTAGTAGAGATACAATTTTGGGGCTGTAGTATTATTATTAGTAGAGATACAATTTTGGGGCTGTAGTATTATTATTAGTAGAGATTAGGGATGTTCGGCCGAATACCAAATCCACTGGTTAAGATTCGGCCGAATCCGAATACCGAATCCTACTCCCATCATCAGTCCATTAACACAGTAAACACATTATTGAAGTAAACAACGTCCACAGCAGTGTATCTTTATTTATTTTTACTGGAAAAAAAAAAGAATAGCAACATTACGCCAGGAAGACAAGTGGGAAAAACTTTTTTGACAATTACCATATGCCTATGTCAAGATCCAATCAATATCCAAAATATTAGCCTTTTAGATTTCTTGAATTTCTTTCGGATGTTTCATACGCAAATGTTTTATCAGCGTATATGTTGTGTATTGTTTAGGGTCCTTGACACCACGACACAAATCAGCATTGCAAATTAAACATACAGCTCGACTTGAAACTCCTTCTTTTGACTGAAAGCACTGCCAAACAACACTTTATCTGCTCACGAGTTCCATTTTCACTTTCTCTCAGCCTACTGCATTGAACGGTCCACCTACGTAAACACCTTCCCGTAATCAACGGCGGCGTCATTATGTAGAACAGCGTAATGCGCGTAGTGCAAGCGTAGGGCTCGGGTTCGGTGGAAAATAGTGATGGGCATTCACTCACTGAAAAGAGCAGGCTCTTTTGGCTCCCGAACGGCTCTTTAAAAAATACATGTTTTAACTATGAATTTGAATATGAATGATAGGTGTGAAAACAATTTGAATTAAATTATTAAATAAAATCATACTCTACCTTAACCACTATGTCTTTAAAAATGCATTGATTTGTTATGGCTCTCCTCTGAGTTTCGACTACTTGTCCAACCTTCGTGTGCGCCTTTAGGCCTACAAGTATTTTTTTTAATGTTCTTTGAATTAGTAAATTATTTTTAATACAATTAAAATTCATTATTTCATCATCATTTAATTTTTATAGGCTGTATTAATCTATTAAAAATAGAACCAGCTCCCGACGTTCACCTACAAGGCTCATTCGCGAACAACCCATCATTAGTGGAAAACAAATCTAAGGTTCGGCCGAAAACCGAACCCCGTCAAAAAGCCCAATATTCGTCCGAATCCGAAACCGAATCCTGGATTCTGTGCATCCCTAGTAGAATTATGATCTGGGGACTGTAGTATTAGGGATATGATCTGGGGACTGTAGTATTAGTAGTAGAGATATGATCTGGGGACTGTAGTATTAGTAGTAGAGATATGATCTGGGGATCTGTAGTATTAGTAGTAGAGATATGATCTGGGGATCTGGAGTATTAGTAGTAGAGATATGATCTGGGGGATCTGTAGGTAGATGCTGCTGGATGAACATCTACCTCTGATCTCTCGTTTGTTTGGTCTCACTGGCCTCTGGGATCAATAGACCATGAGGGGTGACGGAAATAGAAAGAGACAGAGAGAGAGAGAGAGAGAGAGAGAGAGAGAGAGAGAGAGAGAGAGAGAGAGAGAGAGAGAGAGAGAGAGAGAGAGAGAGAGAGAGAAAGAGAGACAGGGAGAGAGAGAGAAAAGGAGAAAGGGAGAGAGATCCGATAATGCTGTTGCTTCCCTGAAGATACCCAGGCCTTGTTAGAACACGAAACCCTAATAGAAATATTCTAGAGCACTGCACAGCATGAGTCTATCACCACCTAGTGACGACGAATGTGTACTGCAAAATAAAATATCCAAATGCATTTGGATATTTTATTTTGCCTGTTGGGCTGAGGCTGAAGATTAGCCTGCTTTGATTAGAGGAAGGTGTTATGTTGTGGTCTTCTACTGAACTGCAGTTATGTCTAACTGCATTTGTGGAAAACTGGATGAGTGAACGCATCATTTGGTGTAATTGAAAACTTAAACTGTTGGTTGTTGTTGTGACTGTTGCGATATTGTCGGCCTGCTTGTAGCATACTGTTATAAAAGCAACAACATTAAAATGATTGGGCTATACTCTGGATATTTCAAATGCAATTATTTGTCCTGACATTGTGTAGGGTTAGCCTAACCCTAATCAAATTCTTTGTGGATTTATTTTATCAGTACAAATTCTGTAGGCCTATTTTCTGAAAGCCTACTGTCCCCATCATTCATTATGTCTTTTTCATGGCAATTAAAGAACAATTCTAACAAAAATGGTTCTTTGTTCTTAGCCCCGTTGCTGTAAGATGCCTCGAATTTGCACATTTTCATCTGATAACCCTGGTTTGCAGAGGCACACACTCAGTCAGTCACAGTAAAGCTACAAAATGATATAGCGTTAGTTAACTTACTTGTCCGAGGTTAGTAGCTGGACGAAGGAGAGTTCAGCAAGGCCAGTTTTGTATTAGCTCAAGTTGAGGAAACAGTCGTGGCTGAAGTGTTTGGCGCAGACATACAAAACAAATGCGCCTACAACAGAAGTTGTGTAGGCGCATTTCCAGAGAAAATAAAATTAAGATACTGGGTCTTCAGAGGCTCAGATGAAGGAACCGTAAAAGGATTTTAGTTTTCCTTTGTACATCCAAACTGAGCAAATGTAATGCTTCGTTCGTTTGCAAGCCATGATGTCTCTCGAGGATAAAAACACTTGCACGGTCGTAGCTCAGTTTCTTATGGGCGGGCCAGATTCTCTGGGCGGGCAAAGCAGAGAGAGGGGAGGTAACCTTCCTCCTTGTGACGTAACAAAGAGGAGATTTTCAAACAGAGCAAAATCGATCGAAAATTCTAGCCACTGGGGGACCAAAGGCAGGCTAGGGGAACTCATATTAATGTTAAATAACCTCCTAAAGTGAAGTTTTCATGTCATGTCACCTTTAAATAGAACAAAATGATACATACAAAAGCTATATGTATTTAGAGCTGCACGATTCTGGATAAATTGAGAATAAAATAGAGATCACAATTCTGAAAAACAACTAAACAAAATAACATAATTTATGTTAATTGCTGAAGTCTATTTAAAATGTTTAATTAATCTGAATTATTTAAAAAAAACTTGGTTTGAATGCATGATTCAACTACTTCACTTGTTTCATGGATGAATCAGCATTTTTGAACGAATCTCCAGAATTAACGATTCAATGACTAAATGTTCCCCAATGACAAAACATTTTTTTAAGTTATTATACCGTGGTCTGGGTGAATACTCGATTCTGATTGGCTGCAGCCAATCAGCCAAGTAGTTCCAGCAAAACTGTTCACCGTTCTAAATTATTGAGCTGGCTACATTGTATGAGCAAAGAACATCCTTCCTTGGTATTAGCCTGTACAAAGTGTCTGAAATAAGTAACAATAACATCAGGGACGCAGTCACGCATTCAAAACCTCCGTTTACAATTTTGAGAAACTTTACCAAGCTAACATGTAATTACAACAATGAGTGACTATTTCTTTTAACCTATTTGGAAAATGTTACTTTTCTGGATTTACTGTCTCAGTCAATGTCACGTAACCGCTCATCTCACATCCCATTCGATTCACCTCGCTAGTCAACCTAGCTCTACTTCAGACATGCTGCGGCCAACACGTAAAAATCTTAATTTGATTTGGGGACAATGACATGGCTATATTGCTGGCTAGTCTTGTTGTTAAACATACTGTCAAATTATAATTACTGTTTGGAGAATATGTCAACTTTGATGCGATCATCTCACATCCATTTGCTATTCAACCCGCTACACATGCTGCGGCCGTACTGTAGCCTAGTACTAGTAGGCCTATATGGCCGACCTTGTTCGTGAAAACCTTGATATTGATTTGGGGACAATGACATGGCTTGTTAGCTAGCTAGTCTTCTTGTCAAACATATTGTCAAATTATATTTACGGTTTGTCAACCGTACACAATGTTCTTGTCTATGAATCTTGCTAGCATAACTTAGCTTTCCGGCTAATAGCTCAGTCCTCCGCTGCAGGTAAACGGGCGGGCCCATGGGCTGGAGCCCAGTCAAGCCCAATGGTAAATCCAGCCCTGGTCACGAGTGATTATTTTGTATTTTGTTTGTCATAGTCACAAACTGAATAAGGTTACCGGAGCACACTCCGGGGGCCAGTCCAAAGCTGCTCGGGGGCCGGATTCGGCCCGCAGGCCGCCTATTGAAGAGCCCTGCTGTATATATATAGGGACCCTTTCGTATCGCGTCAGTCGGTAACATCGTTTCAATATCATTGTTGTTGAAACTATGACTGATTGATCTTACAACTATCATTGTAAGACTTAACCCTTATGTTATCTTCGGGTCATTCTGACCCATCAGTCATTATGACCCACCGTTGTATTGTGACAACTTTACCGCATACAAAAACAAAGTGAAGCATTTTCTTTTAACTGTCGGGCTGTCTCAGATCCCCCACATCGCGAAGGTTAAAAGAAAATGCGTTTTCTGTGTGGCATTATGTGTGGCTCTTTCCTATGGTGTTTTTTTTTTTTGGGGGGGGGGGGCTCTTTATGTTGGACTGGTTAGCCATCCCTGATATAGAACCTTTTCTTAGGGAAATTGTTCTTTGCTCCCAATTGTAGAACCCTAGGGTTCTATATAGAACCACAAATAACCCTTATTTTTTAGAGTGTGATTGAATCTAATGAAACCTTTATGGTTCACTCAATGGTGTTTTTTAGAGAAGAGGGATTTAATGTGTACTGTAGTCAGGGAATATGAGGTTTGTTGAGTGTAACACATTTTATTTAATTGTATTGTTAGATAAACAGATTCATTTGACAAATATCACTTTCATAAAAAAATAACTGTACAGTGTAAGATTGAAACTAGTATAAAATAAATTGGAAACAATTATCCCAGTTCTTTGTACTGTGTCTCTATACAAATGCTCTACAGTCATAGTAAATGGTAAATGTTTATATACAACATTCATGGTTGTGTGTTAAGGTCATAAAAAAGGTTGAAAAAAAAGAGTTCACTAATAAAGCTACAGATGCAAATGGTGGAACTTAAATAAATTAATGTTCTGACGTTCTACGGTTCTGTCGTCCTGGCGTTAGATGGTTCCGGATCAGAATCTGCAGCAGAACCCGCAGCCCTTGTTGTGGCAACAGTTGCAGCACCAGCGACACAGAGACAGGTGGCTCTGACGCTTCACCCTGGTGGAGGCCTGGGGGGTGAGGAGGGGAGGGGGGGAGGAGAAGAGGGGTGGGGGCACATGGGGGAAAGGAGAACATGGTCAGGTTTGTTTGCGTCACCAGAAGGTTCACATCAAATACCTGTCAGCTGCCTCCAGTTACATTATATTTACAGTGTCTGATATCACTGAATGTGAGTGAAATGAGTTCCGGAACTTACAAAGAGGTTCTGTGAGTGATCCGCTGCCTGCTGGTGTTCCAGAACCAGGCTGCTCCTCTCCTGCTCTCGCTGCTATGAAGGAAACACACAGGTGGAACAAGCACACACACAGAACAGGGTTAGAACCTGAGAAACAGCATCAGAACCCAAGTATGGGTGGTATTTTCAGACCTACAATAGAAGCCTTTTGTAAAGGACCAATATGACAGTGTTCGAGGAGAGCTACGGTATGATATCGTATCAGAGGTGAGAGTTCCACCTACCTCAGAGAAGGGCACAGCCCAGCTGCTGAAGATGCAGGTGCAAGCCAGGATCAACACCATGGCAACAGCTACACTGAAGGCCTTCATTCTTGTGATGTTCTTGTTCAGAATCTCTTTAAAAACAGACTTGGGTTGTGGCAGTTTGCTCTCTGTCTCCTTCCTCAACCAGACGTTTCAATTAACCAATACTAATCTTCAGTTGTTTCTTCAAGTCTTCAAAACCCCAGACGACTAGTAGATGCAGGTGACTGTCTGAGAGAGGAGATGTTGTTGGGTTCTTGTCGATCTGGGAGCAGGGAGCTGATATTTATGTCCACTTGGCAGCTGTTGCATCACCACCCCAGCTCAGCCCATTCCTGTAAACTGTCTGTTACGTCACCTTCCTCGGGGGTTTTCTGCCTGCCTAACTCCTGACTGCCTGTGTGGATGTGTTCTACTTGATACTTCTCTAATCGCGACACCATAAATATCAACGCTAGACAGAACATCACACGGCTGTTTTCCTTAGGTGTGTCTGTACGTTCTTTACTTTTACAACAACAGAAGTTATTTCTGTGTATCGTGTCTTAACATTCATGAAAATATATATTGTTCTGTGGTGACAGATTTGTGTCTATTATTTTATGGAAAAGAATCTTTCAGTAAATATTTGATATTTGTACTAAATAAATGCTTTCTAAATTCATAACAGTTTCCCAGTCATTTGGGAATTCCCAGAGTCTGAGTTGTTCATACAGAACACCTGCCCAGCTGCCCAGGCTCCTGCTCCTCTCTGACCCAGGAAACTCCACACCTCAGCACCTCCATTTAACCCCTGATAGGATAATTACTCTTTCATCTCCAAGACCTTAATTCCGTGAAATAATGCCATGAAACATTAGGTTATCCAAATTAAGTATCTTTGAAATGAAAGACACAGTAGCTTAAGCTTGATGAAAGAGTTCGTGATTTAAGTGTGATTGAAAGTAGCTCTCAGGCAGACAGGAATGATACACTGCTGTTTGTCCTTCAACTGCCCCTGAGATATATGTGTTGCATGAGAGTTCGTGTAACCTTAATGTAACGTGGTCTGTGTCTATCCATAACCTTGGAGAGACAGCTGTTCTCCAGGGGTGTGGAGAGAGCTGTTCTCCAGGGGTGTAGAGAGAGCTGTTCTCCAGGGGTGTAGAGAGAGACAACTGTTCTCCAGGGGTGTGGAGAGAGAGACAGCTGTTCTCCAGGGGCGTGGAGAGAGCTGTTTTCCAGGGGTGTGAAGAGAGCTGTTCTCCAGGGGTGTGGAGAGAGCTGTTCTCCAGGGGTGTAGAGAGAGCTGTTATCCAGGGGTGTGGAGAGAGAGACAGCTGTTCTCCAGGGGTGTGGAGAGAGAAACGGCTGTTCTCCAGGGGTGTGGAGAGAAACAGCTGTTCTCCAGGGGTGTGGAGAGAGACAGCTGTTCTCCAGGGGTGAGGAGAGAAAGAGCTACAGACTGAGATGTACACGTATGTTTGTTTGTATGTCTGCATACTACACAGTATGTTTTGCTTTTGGTACATTTGAAAAATCTTTAAAACACTCCTTCAAAAGATTTTGTTGAAATTAAAAATCTATTATTCAATTATTCTTATTATATATTTTTAGGATAGTCCATCATACGTAACTTGGCATTATTGTTTGTGATTGATAATAATGAAGTTCTATGATATGTTTATAATAACATGTGTTGTACCATCAATGTGGACTGCTTTGACAACATTGTTTAACCTGAACATTTATGCCATTTAAGCATATTGAATTGAAATTGAATTGACAGCTGTTCTCCAGGTGTGTAGACTCCTTACAACTCCATTCCATGTCTTGTAGAAAGGTGCCAATTATTCACATGATGATTACATTTTTTCCCTTGTTAATTTAACTTTTTAAAATTTAAATTTGATGGTCCGACAATAGTTGTAGCATGTTCCCTAACCAATAACACATTGTGGTTGTAGCATGTTCCCTAACCACTAACACATTGTGTTCGTAGCATGTTCCCTAACCACTAACACATTGTGTTCGTAGCATGTTCCCTAACCACTAACACATTGTGGTCGTAGCATGTTCCCTAACCACTCACACATTGTGTTCGTAGCATGTTCCCTAACCACTCACACATTGTGTTCGTAGCATGTTCCCTAACCACTAACACATTGTGTTCGTAGCATGTTCCCTAACCACTAACACATTGTGTTCGTAGCATGTTCCCTAACCACTCACACATTGTGGTTGTAGCATGTTCCCTAACCACTCACACATTGTGTTCGTAGCATGTTCCCTAACCACTAACACATTGTGTTCGTAGCATGTTCCCTAACCACTCACACATTGTGTTCGTAGCATGTTCCCTAACCACTCACACATTGTGTTCGTAGCATGTTCCCTAACCACTAACACATTGTGTTCGTAGCATGTTCCCTAACCACTAACACATTGTGTTCGTAGCATGTTCCCTAACCACTCACACATTGTGGTTGTAGCATGTTCCCTAACCACTCACACATTGTGTTCGTAGCATGTTCCCTAACCACTAACACATTGTGTTCGTAGCATGTTCCCTAACCACTCACACATTGTGTTCGTAGCATGTTCCCTAACCACTAACACATTGTGGTCGTAGCATGTTCCCTAACCAATAACACATTGTGGTCGTAGCATGTTCCCTAACCAATAACACATTGTGTTTGTAGCATGTTCCCTAACCAATAACACATTGTGTTCGTAGCATGTTCCCTAACCACTAACACATTGTGTTCGTAGCATGTTCCCTAACCACTCACACATTGTGTTCGTAGCATGTTCCCTAACCACTCACACATTGTGTTCGTAGCATGTTCCCTAACCAGTCACACATTGTGTTCGTAGCATGTTCCCTAACCAGTCACACATTGGGTCATCTCTCCGTCAGCCTGTCTCCTGCTCTGATAACCTGGCTGACTTCTCCTGTTTGCTCTGGAGAACTAGAACATCAAAGTCAACAAATCTAACCACCAATGGCTCCTCTTTATCATCTAACCTGCATTGGCTTCTCTCAAACATCAATGTGAATGAAAGAGAAAGGGTGTGTGTGTGTGAGTGTGTGAGTGTGTGTGTGAACATATGCACCGGTGTGTGTGTGAGTGTTTGTGTGTATGAGACTAGTTGCTATCATGCTATCAGGAAAGATCTCCTGGTCAAACACAGCCTGGCTCCAGACACATAGACACACTCACCCCAAAAGGCGTCACTGTAGCTGTCACTGCAGGCCCCCTGTCTCTCCCTCTCTCTTTCCCCCCTTCCTTCCCCGCTCTCTCTCTCACCCCCTCCAGCACTCTCTCTCTCTCTTCCTCCCTCTCTTTCCCCCCTTCCTTCCCCGCTCTCTCTCTCTCTCCCCCTCCAGCACCCTCTCTCTCTACCTCCCTCTCTCTTTGCCCCCTTCCTTCCCCGCTCTCTCTCCCCCCCTCCAGCACCCTCTCTCTACCTCCCTCTCTCTTTCCCCCCTTCCTTCCCCGCTCTCTCTCTCCCCCTCCAGCACCCTCTGTCTCTACCTCCCTCTCTCTTTCCCCCCTTCCTTCCCCGCTCTCTCTCTCTCTCCCCCTCCAGCACCCTCTGTCTCTACCTCCCTCTCTCTTTCCCCCCTTCCTTCCCCGCTCTCTCTCTCTCCCCCTCCAGCACCCTCTGTCTCTACCTCCCTCTCTCTTTCCCCCCTTCCTTCCCCACTCTCTCTCTCTCTCCCGCTCCAGCACCCTCTGTCTCTACCTCCCTCTCTCTTTCCCCCCTTCCTTCCCCGCTCTCTCTCCCCCTCCAGCACCCTCTGTCTCTACCTCCCTCTCTCACCGTCAAACACACATTCACACACCCATAGACACACTATCTAAAACAAGCTTCATTTGGCATTGTACTTAGGACAAATCCATGCTAATCCTAACCTTAAATCTTCTATGCTAACCCTAACCCTGGATCTACCATGCAACCCTAAATCTACCATGTTAACCCGAGCCCTAAATCTAATATGCTAATTATAAATCTACTAAATCTCTTTACTATTTTGGTTGTAATTCAATGCAATGCAAAATAATATTGAATCAATGTTGATAATTCACTTATTTTTCAGTGTTTAAAAGACAAACATTGCATTTAGTGCACATTCATGCTCCTTGGAGGATGAGTCCTGTTGAATTAGAGACCTCATGAGCCTTCCCTCCAGTACCACCTACAGACACATTTTTAGCTTCTACCTGGGTTAGGGTTAACCCTAAAATCTGCTGACGGATCACCATGAAATAAATGTATACACAAACACACACATTTTATATATGTATTTATATTATAATTCTAACCCTACGTATATATACTTAGCCTATATATAGGCTACAGTATATATCAGTTTCAACTGGAAATCCGTTTCCTGTTTATTAGGCAGGCTATACCAAGATAGAACTAATGCAGCCTAATACAACAGCTCTGCTATAAATCTTCCCTTTATTAGTGTATACATATAATGTCAATTTTAACTAAAGTTTAAATTGTTTAAGACAGGTTCAACTGTATGACAATTTTGGAGGAAGTACACTCATAAAACGAATGTGTTAGAAATCAACCAAAAAATTGTACAATGTTGATTTCAACAAATATTGTGATGAAGCTCAACAACTTTCAGGCGTTTCAGGTTACTTGGACGTTCTACACAATTTGTGTAAATAAATTTACCAATTAAATCACCAGATTAGCCGCGTTTCTCCCTCACCTGTGAGTTTGACAAGAGCAGCAGTCGGTGCCTTCTGTCCTAAGGTAAGTAAAAGTAGAGGTTAGAATCTTTATTATTTACGCTGCTGTGTGTTAAAAGGAAAGAGTGTACCTAAGTAATAATTTTACTGCGGGATTGTGAAAGGTGTAACATACTGATAATACAATAGTCAGTCAATTGATTTCATGCTACTGTAGCGAACTCACGTTGATGTTATGCTAGACAAGCAGTTAGCTAATAAGCACCATTTTAGTTTCGCCAGATGGTAATAGGCTGTAAATAAACAATACAACGTTTAACTACAACCTTTATAGTTGTTATACAATGACACTAGCTAACACATAAATCATTTCTAGCTAGCTAGCGTTAGCCAGTTGCCTTTTTCGAGGTGGTTGGATCTCTGGTAAACTACTCTTTTTACGCCTTTGGCGCCATTTGTTGCCATAACCAAATCATGACAAGGCATGTCAACTGCCATGCTGACAGTTTATTGAAGTGAGGATGTGAAACTACAAGGTATATTGCTACATGCTTATATTCAATGCAATTATTTTCTTATTACAAGGTCCATTCGCAGAAGATATCAGCTCTTTGTTTTCATGGTCATCAGCAATTGTATGTAGGGAGTCAGGTGGCTGAGCGGTTAGGGAAGCGGGCTAGTAATCAGAAGTTTGCCAGTTCGATTCCCGGCCGTGCTAAATGATGTTGTTTCCTTGGGCAAGGCACTTCACCCTACTTGCCTCGGGGGGTATGTCCCTGTACTTACTGTAAGTCGCTCTGGATAAGAGCGTCTGCTAAATGACTAAATGTAAATGTGAGTCAGACTGGTTTAAATAAAAACAGCAACAAAGGAAACAAAACTTTTTCTTGAGCCACTTCTCTTCTGAATTTATCTATTATCTACTTAATTCTTATTATTTGCCTTTTTGGTGTGGGTATTCCCAAACTAAATCACATTGTGCTCAGGTGGTGAATGTATATATTTTAATAATTTAATTGTTTCTGTTGAATGAGGAGTGTAAGGCCAACCTCTTCACATCAGAAGAGAGTCTTCAGTCCTTGAAAAGCTTCAAGTCCTGAACAGGTAACTGTGCCAACGTTTCAGTCTTTTACAATGAGGTGTTTCTGTCTGTGTTTCCTTTGGCCGATGCAGGTTACATTTGCTATGTTGTCATGGTATTCCAGGCTCTTCTAGATTATATAAATTCAGAATGAATGAATCCTAGTGAGAGGAACAACAGGTCTGTCAGGTGGGGGTCGGGGGGGCTGGACCAGGGGAAGTCCCAGTGAGAGAAACAGGGGGTCAAAGGTCAGACACTTCAAACAGAGCAGACGCCCGCCTGACTGGCAGTGTGTGTTTGACTGGCGACTGGCAGGCTGGCCAAGAGAGAGGGAGGGAGGGGGGGGGGATGTGAAGAAGAGGGAGGTGGAACGGAGGGTAGGGAGAGGAGAGTGTTTGACTGGTTGGCTGTCAGGCCGGCCAAGAGAGGAGAGGAGGGTGTGTGTTGTGTTTGTGTGAGAATTGTGTGTATACAATGACTGATGACAAAGCAAATTTTGCTCACTATCTTTGAAATAAACAAGAAACATGTAGGCACTATGACAGTGTGAGTCTGTAGTGTGTTGAAATGGGATTGATCTCAAAACATACCCAACCCCAGAAAGGTTGAACATGACTAATACTGCAGGGTATGGAAGCAAATCGTTACCAAAATTCAAAAGCTTTTAAGAATTTTAAGAATGTGGCTGCATTATTTGACTCATAAATGAAATTAGTAATCAATCATCCTATTTGCATTTTAATTTTCTTCTTCAAGAGTGCTCAATCTTTCACTTAATTAAAATGAAAAATAAATAGACATTTGAGATTTAATTTTCAAAACATGTCCCAGCAAATAGATACCAAAATTCAATTTGAAATGTAAAATTTGAAAATTAATGGAAGCAAATCGTTACCAAAACTCAAAAGCAAATGCATTTCCAGAAATGCATTTTCATTTTAAGAACATGGCTGCAAAATCGTGACCACAATTCAAATTCAAATGCATTTGCAGAAATGCGAAATGAACGAAAAAGCATTCTGAGCGGCGCAGCAGAGTGACGTCAGTAGCCGCTCTTCTTCAGCTCCCTGCTGACCGAGCTACCCATCTTGTTCGGTAGGGGGCGGTGTGCACATCTGCATTGCATTGCAAATGTGCCGGGAAATTGATTGAATTACCGGGTCTTTAGAGGACGCATCACAGACTGAGCAACTTGATGTATGCAGCCAAGCTCTCTATGACTTGTTCTACTCGGTCAGGGGCATCAGACTCAGATATATTATTAGATTCTACCTGCTCAGCTAATTGGGTGTGCTCAAGCCTTCGGCGAGAGCACAACCTTTGTTCTCTCACATATATATATATTATTTATTTATTTATTTATTTTTTGCCCCCCTAAAACTCCTACATAGACAACGTAGGTGTCAAAAGTTTCGTCTTGGTAGCGATTGAGTTGCTTCTATTGGAATTTACGTTCTGTTGAATGGTTTAGGCTTAAGTTAAGTTTTTGTGGCGAAAAGTGAAGCTAACGGTGGCTAATTTGCTAGCCACAGTCACTGACGTTACTAACGTCACTGCGTCACTAACGTCACGAAAACACGCGTGACTACCTTTGGCAGAACATTCGTTTCGCATCTGTTAACTTGGGGAATAGCTAGGCTAACTATAGCTTTACTGCAAGGCAGCTGCAGAAACGCCACAAGAAAAGAGGCCAGGGTGATAACTATTTACTCATTTTACTTTGTGATATGACACACAATTGTGATGTGTAATGTACAATATAAGCTGATATTATTAAGGAAGTACATTTACTTTCGGAAACAGTAGTCTACTATTTCACTGAAGTATTAGCATCATGACATTAGCCTGTGTTGCCCGGGCAACACATACTACAGTGGTCTATAATGTAGCGTTATCTGTTTTCAATCGTTAAAATAAACATTCCTCACATATACATTTTCGTTGTAGGATTTATTCTGACATTAGTAAACGATTTGTTGGTGAAATTACCATTACCTGTGGTTTCAAACCAGTGTAGCTCACTGCAACGCTGTAGCTTACGCGAGACACACTACAAAAACATCTACACTACACAGCTGTTTAGGAAGTCAAACGGCGACAGAACATGTTCGGCACTCCCCTTACTTACTATCTACTAACCTGAACTTCATTGCCACAGCCTAAACGTTGTCAATCTGTTCATGAAAATAATTAATTTCAGCTTAAACCGTACAACGTAACGTTAAATCCAATTCAACCAACGCAATCGCTACCAAGACGCACCAGTAGTCTAGTACTGTACCGTAGTAGTACAATTTACCGGGGCAACTTCTCCACACAGGGCTATATCGCATTTTGCGTTGTTACTGACAATGATCGCTACCAGTGAGCTTTTTATGAATGAACGATTTTCCACTAAATAAATGTCAAGCTATTCGCGATTCCATCTTCTACTGCCGGGTAACGTCGTAGAATAATCTTCAAAGGGGGTTCTTTATTATGAATGAATGCAATGAGTAGGCTAAATGCCTGAAAATATCACGAGAAGGGAAAACTTAAAAGGACGTTTAAATCATAGAGATTAGGTCCATTTTTACACCGGTCTGCCAAATGTATTCGTTTTGATTCAGCTATGAGGCTGCCTCTTGCAGGGGAAATGAGAAGACATCTATTTCATTCTACACTTCACTCGTATTTTGAGTTGTAAATGAGCAGCAAAAAAATATGCTTTTAAATCTATGTCATCTTTATAAATAATAAGTATGCATTTTTATATAAAATATACAGAAATATCAGTTGTAAACATTTCATAAAAAACGGACCCCCCCTGTGCAACCGACGCAAGCAAGCACACCCTACAATTTCCCCAGAAATTGTACCCTCTCTAGTTCTAACAGTGTTTGCACAATTTGAGGGAGCGCCATGATCTGTGATGCGTCCTCTAAAGCAGCGGTCCCCAACCTTTTTTACGCCACGGACCGCTTTCATGTAAGACATATTTTCACGGACCGGCAGGGACGGACTGGGAGGAAAGATAGGCCCTGGACAGCTGCGGTGCTAATGCATGCACATTCTGGGTTTGATGTGATCCTAGTTAGTGACTTCCACACCTAATGCGAGTGCGCGGAGCGCGCGAGAAAAATTGTTTAGCTGATTTGAGCGAAAAATAGTTTTTGGAGTTTTATGTAAAATAAACAGCCGTTTTTTCAATTGACAAAACCATGTCTAGTGAATGTGATGTATTTTTGTCTCTTAATTTTTCAGCCCCATCTTTAAGTTTCTTAGCCTGGTTTTCCATCGTTATATTGTTACTAGGTAACTTTCGATGTGTCAGTCCCACTGTTGTGTGTGACTATAAGCTACGACAGTGACACCCGAAGTGCGTTGCTTATATCCAGTTTAGGCCTATTCCATAATTTTTTTGATTGCTGTCACGGCAGAAAATCCCGCTTGATGTTGGAAATGGAAGCAGGGTTTCAGTGCTTTAGTGGCGATCTCAGGATAGCCTTCATCCAAAACACCGATAGTTGTTGTCTCAAACAGGCTTCATTGAGTGGTAATGAAGAATTCAATTGTGTCTATTCCAATAGCCTATGTAATGATGGTATTCAATGACACAAATCTGTGTTCCAGAAAGAGTGGTCTGGAGTCGCACAGGTCCGATAATATCAGCTTTAATGCAGCAGTTGGAAATCAACAAGTACAGAGCTCTGGGGTTGTCTAAGTTTCCCTACCCGCAACAGTTTGGGCTGGTTCACGAAGTCCAACTGGCTATTTTTCCCTGCCCCAGCATATCATATATAATGCAATTGAAAACACAAGTATCAAAAAAGGGTTGAGCTTGTTCTCTCGTGCATCAGGGAGTTGTTCTTGCCTACACGCGTCCCACCTGCTCGGGTGCCATCTCCACCCGGTTTCAAGGTTGTTTCTGAAAATGAAGAGATAGAGACACAAAGAACAGCCTGCTTCCCACACTCAGTGTGAGACCTTATGTTTAAGCCTGAGCACACTTCTAAGTTTCATAAGGCATAACTTTAATAAGCACAATACATAACTTAAGACATGCATCCTTCATAAAGTCGTACGAACATTGTTCCTGTTGTTATATTCACTTGTGCACAGTGCCCGTGATGCATTCAGTGATTAAAATGCCACACACATTAATAACTGGGATTATAGATAGTGCCGTGCCCGATATGCAGCTGGTGATTACAGTTCTAGAATATGTGTTGTAATGTATTATAATTTTTTTTGTAACTATCACTTGTCATGTGTCAAGAGGAAGAGACGCGCATGATACCGTTCAATAAAGCCCACAAACTTGCTAAAAAATTAGTAAGCACACATCTTTGCAGAGCTTTTTTGCTCAGGGGAAAAGGCCCGCGGAGAAGGAGAGAATCAGGTCATTTTTCAGAATAAAACGTCTTTCAGACTCTGATAATCAATTAAAAGGAAATAATGTTATTAATTCTTTTTTGTGCGGCCCGGTACGAAATGACACACGGACCGGTACCGGTCCGCGGACCGGTGGGCACCGGTTGGGGAACGCTGCTCTAAATACCCGGCAATTCAATCAATTTCCCGGTACATTTGCAATGTAATGCATTGCAGATGTGCACATCGCCCCCTACCGAACAAGATGGGTAGCTCGGTCAGCAGGGAGATGAAGAAGAGCGGCTACTGACGTCACTCTGCTGAGCCGCTCAGAATGCTTTTTCGTTCATTTTGCATTTCTGCAAATGCATTTGAATTTGAATTGTGGTCATGATTTTGCAGCCACATTCTTAAAATGAAAATGCATTTCTGGAAATGCATTTGAATTTGAATTGTGGTCACGATTTTGCAGCCATGTTCTTAAAATGAAAATGCATTTCTGGAAATGCATTTGAATTTGAATTGTGGTCACGATTTTGCAGCCACGTTCTTGAAAATGAAAATGCATTTCTGGAAATGCATTTGAATTTGAATTGTGGTCACGATTTTGCAGCCACGTTCTTGAAAATGAAAATGCATTTCTGGAAATGCATTTGAATTTGAATTGTGGTCATGATTTTGCAGCCACATTCTTAAAATGAAAATGCATTTCTGGAAATGCATTTTAATTTTCAAATTTTACATTTCAAATTGAATTTTGGTATCTATTTGCTGGGGCATGTTTTGAAAATTAAATCTCAAATGTCTATTTCTTTTTCATTTTAATTAATTGAAAGATTGAGCACTCTTGAAGAAGAAAATTAAAATGCAAATAGGATGATTGATTACTAATTTCAGTTATGAGTCAAATAATGCAGCCACATTCTTAAAATGCAAATGCATTTCTGGAAATGCATTTGAATTTTGGTAACGATTTGCTTCCATAGCAGGGCTCTACGCTAATGTTTTCACCAAGGAGTACATGTGCTCCTAAATGAAAACAATTAGGAGAAAACAAAGAAATTCAAGAGCACAGTGTTTTTTTTGTGTATTCGTTTATTAAACATAACTTAACACAGGGGCGTCGTTAGACCCTTTTTACAGGGGCACGTGCCCAGTATAAATCTGCTGTGTCCCAGTAAAATCTAAAGTTTGAGTTTTAACAATTTTCTTTATTAGTCAGTGCATTAATTAAGGTTGATAATCCAGAAAAAAAATTACGCAATATCCCAATCAACGCATGTAAAATCAAAGCAGTTTAACCGAAAACACAAAGCTTGCATTAACTATAGATGTCCCTGCCAAAGCTGATATCAAACTTGCATCCCTGAACTGTTGTATAGTGGGTTAAGCAAGGGGAGTTTCTATAGCCTAGTAGTGCATTGTGTGCAACACGCTTGGAAGAAGGGATATGAATAGGGGCCTGTGCCCCAGTACAGTTTTATGTCTAACAACGCCACTGACTTAACAGTTAATGCTAGACAACTAGCAACTTTCACTCTGATAGAACTAGAACAAATAGTTTAAGAAACATGTATATAGTTATAGTTAATATTTTCTTAAAATACTGGGACATTATAGACTATGTAAGCATGCCACGGATTAAAAGGCTTGGTAGTCAAAGTTAGGTAGACCCAGAGCCATATAAAAAGAGAGTTGGGACACTTCCATAGACTTCCATTGTAATCGAAGAAGGCAGAAGTAAAGCGTGTAATTTGCGACATAGTCCCAAACATTGTATTTTGCAACGTTCAACCCCATTCATGTTCAGTGTTACAAATCAAATTAGCTATTTTGAAAATAATGCCGTAATTTGATCAATTTACCAGCTAACTTGCTTCATCACACTGAACATTTCAGGTCCACTCACTAAAAACAAACTTGACCCTCTCACTGGAAATATTGCATAATAAAATGTTTTATTGAATGCAATTGGTTGCCTTGTATATTCTGTTCTATTTACCAAACTCCTTTCTTGTCTTAAATTGAGCTGGTGTGAATGTTAATTAAGTATCAGACATATACATAATACAACACACCAGTAACCAATTGATATTATGTGTTAATATACCGAAAATGTCAGTAAATCAAGATGCTGCTACTGTCTGTCCCGTTGAAAACCATTCAAACAGGTTGCCAGCAGTGCACCCAACCTGTTTTTTTTGCGAGCTACTTGAACCAAGTGATAACGTGTCGGTGAGATCAGAGAGTGTTGTAACTCTTTTTATATGGCTCTGGCCCATTGGTTGCGAATCGTTGCTCGTGTGTCATTATGCTATGTTCACATCGTGCAATCGCGACTCCGTGACTTGCTTTCCATGTGAAATCAATGGTATGCTTCACTTCATCGCGCTGTTGTTCCGTGTATTGACAAAAACCCGTCACTCGCGCACTGTGCTCGTAAATTATTATTAAAAAAAGTTCGCACATACATATTTCTAGGCGCAAATGCGAGTGAAATACTCGCACTGTAGAGCCCTGTACTGTGTGTTGCCGTCAGGGCTATACTAGTGTCCTTTTTGTTACTGTAAGTAACAAGGCTGTGCATGTCCGTGGTCTCCTTGCATTCTGTCATGGTGGATTTTTAAAAACATTTTGTTCAGATATAATGTGGGTTTATGGTTCCAATACTTTGGAATGTTGTGAATGTGTATGGCCAGAGCAAACTATGCCATTCTCTAGGTCAGCGGGTCCCAAACATTTTAGGCCACGCACCCCCTTCTACATCCTGACCGGGTTCACGTACCCCCACTCCCCCACACCTTAAAAAAAAGCAACAGAGCCTATTTATAGCCGCATTAAAATCGGACCAATGAGAGAACAGTTTGCTCGCGCGTGTAATTCATGTTTTAGTTTTGTGAAAAATCCCACTTTAACCCTTGTGTTATCTTCGGGTCATTCTGACCCATCAGTCATTGTGACCCACCATCGTATTGCGACAACTTTACCGCATACAAAAACAAAGTGAAGCATTTTCTTTTAACTGTCGGGCTGTTTCAGACCCCCCACATTGCGAAGGTTAAAAGAAAACTCTAGTTATTTGTTTTTGTATTGGGTAAACACAATGATGGTTCGTTGTGAACCTATGGGTCTTGTGACCCGAAGGCAGCACAAGGGTTAAAAAACATTATATTAACTACTTACTAACCAAGAGTGAGGTCATGCCGGGAAATATCAGACTGAGGCTTTAACGTATCGACCGAGTGATAGCGTATGGAGGACCAAACCTGCCATATTTACAAATGAATGAATGAATAAATAAATGTCCACATCCATGCATTTAGACAGAAATAAACGAATATATGTATTAATTAATGCACAATTGTCAATCAATAGTTACATATATTTTACATTTATGTATGTATTTATTTTTGTATTCATTTATTTATTCATTTATTGATTGATTGATTGATTTATTCATTCATTTATATATTCATTTATTTATTCATTTATTTATTCATTCATTGTTCCCAATATGATAATGAGAGGAGGCCAGTAGGCATGGAAACTGACGTTCAGACATTGCAATCAATCCAGAGCCATAGATTCAATCAAGCTAACGCCTGGGACACACTGGCTGCGAAGCGCCCTGAAGCGCCACAATCTGCTACGAATGGCGCGATGCTGTTCACACTAGACGTGCATTTCTCCACGCAGGTCACCAAGCCTTTCACCTTCTCAGAGTTTTCCTATTATACATGTAAAGCTGACATGGTACATAAACATGGCATAGGCTACAGGCTAATTAGGCAACTTGTTGCTCTAACAACCGTCGCAACAGCATCCCATTCCCAACATAACGTGGCAATGTTTGGCTTTTGTTGCCGTAGTCTTTGTAAAATATGTGCTGTGGGGCATACAACTCCATGTAGGACTAAGCTACATTTCATCTTCGATGATTAACTTTGTGTCGTCAATCTTCACAAATGTCTCTTCTGCTTGATTGGGGGTGATGACAGATCGCCTATCTTGCTCTTATACACAGGACAAAAATGTTGGTTTGACAATCAACAATCAGGATTTTTTTTTTTTTATATTTACATTTTGAGAATTGATCAGATCGTTTTTATCGGGGTAAACACATGGTTGGCCGGTCAGCGTAGTGAAGTTGGGTGTTAAGTGATAGCTCACAACTAACGTAGTCAATTCTTTATAACATGTTTGTTTATCCAAATATCATATGGTAAATTAAATCTTTGTTTTCAACAAGGTCGGCCAGCCTGGCCATGTAGGCTATGTTGTCCATAAAAACGATATCCGCTTCGCAGCCAGTGTGTCCCAGGCGTTAGCTAGATTGAATCTATGGCTCTGGATTGATTGCAATGTCTGAACGTCAGTTTCCACGCCTACTGGCCTCCTCTCATTATAATATTGGGAACAATGAATGAATGAATGAATGAATGAATAAATGAATAAATCAATCAATCAATAAATGAATACATAAATAAATGAATAAATAAATACAAAAATAAATACGTAAATAAATGTAAAATATATGTAACTATTGATTGACAATTGTGCATTAATTAATACATATATTCGTTTATTTCTGTCTAAATGCATGGATGTGGACATTTATTCATTCATTCATTTGTAAATATGGCAGGTTTGGTCCTCCATAATAGCGAGGTTGATACGCCAAAGCCAAAGTTTGGTCGAGGTTAGTAAGTTGTTTATTATATGCCATTTTTCCCTCCAATGTGGCATTGGAGGGAAAAATGCCAAGACATTTGAGATCATCAAATCTATGTACTCAGGCAACAAATGCAGCATTAAAATAGGAAACCAACACACAAATTTTTTCTCTCAAAAGAGGGGTGTCCGCCAGGGTTGTAACTTAAGCCCCACTCTATTTAATATCTTTATCAATAAGCTAGCAGAGACCCTCCAACAAGCAACTGCACCCGGCCTCCAGAAATCAAATCCCTGTTTTACGCAGATCTGGTTCTGATATCACCCGCAAAAGAAGGGCTACAACAGCAACTAGCTTTACTGGAGGAATACTGCCAAAATTGGGCCATGGAAGTCAATACAAAAAAGGCTAAAATCATGGTCATACAAAAAAATGTCAGGAAAAGAGGCACATATTCACACTGGGAAACAAAACTATAGAACACACAATGAGTTATACATACCTAGGCCTACAAATGACAGCCTCTGGTAGCTTCCGCTTAGCAGTGAATGCTCTTAAAGAAAAATCTTGTAGAGCTTTCTATGCAATAAAACAAAGATTTTATAAAATAACCATCCCAAGTAATATTTGGTGTAAAGTATTCGACAGCATCATCAAGCCTATTGCTCTCTATGGAAGTGAGATATGGGGCCCACTCAGCCGTCTAGACTTAAACAATTGGGAAAAGCACCCAATAGAGACTACATGCTGATTTCTGTCGAAATATATTTAATATACAAAGAAAACTCCCCACAAACGCATGTCGTGCAGAATTAGGATGATTCCCACTAACATTAGAAATCTAGAAAAGATCATTAACATTTTACACCCATTTAAAATCCAGTCCTGAGGAAACCCTCCACTCTAAAGCCCTTGCAGTCCATGAAGGTAACCCTGAGAGGAGCCCCCTGTGCCAGCTGGTTATGAGACTAACAAACCAGGTACCGCCCGGCACACCTCCTTCCCCTTTACTAACACCAAACAGAATAAAACTAATCACAACAGAAAACAAAAACTCCTACCTAGAACACTGGGAAAAAGAAACCAAGACACAAAACAAATTAGATTGATATCGGGGCCTAAACAGAAACTATGAAATGGCTGAATATCTATATATTGTCAAGGACATAAAGCAAAGACAGCTGCTCACAAAATACAGAATGAGTGACCACACCCTTGCAATCGAAAAAGGAAGACATAAAAAAACATGGTTACCTAAAGAGTATAGAATCTGTGGGCACTGTACATCAGGGGAAATTGAAACAGAAAAACATTTCATACTTAAATGTTACAAGTATAAGAGACCAATATCTGGAAAAATATAACCAGTTAATTGAATTGAATAATAAGCATGCAATGTATGTCAACTCATTTTCAAATAAAATGTGGTGCACTTAAATTGTAACAGCAAAATTGATTTTGCAGTAGGTTATGTGTATACACTGACCCCACTGTACATCTTGCCATACAAAATACAGAATTTCCTACACACCTTCTGATTGGAAAACCTTCTCCAGAGCTGCATTTTCACTCCTCTTACGTGCTTTAGCTATATTTGTTGTGTTGGTGAAGTTACTGTAGCACCCCTGTAAAATCCAACATTACCTAGCATATGGTTCTGAGGTGCTGAATTTAAGTTGAATCTTTCCACTGTTTTTACTAGGGCTGTCCCCACTCAGTCGACTAGTCGATTTTCTGGTCGATATGCTCTTGGTCGACTAAGATTTTTTTTAATAGAGCTGCCGTATGGCAGTGTGAGATATGATTCCCGCTTGTGTCACCATTGCTGAATTAAAGAAATGTTCTACAGAAATGGTAGATTATATTATTTAAGACAAATGAAGCAAATCAAAAAAATATATAATTTAAAAGAAAAGGTATTACTGTTTTCCCTTTCGTTAATCTGCCCTTTGTTTTTTTTTGCACAGGGCACGAGCACAATTGGTTGCAGAACTACAAACTCTGCCATAGCCTACTTTGTCTTTGTGTTATTAGTCAAAATTGCAAAGAAATATGTGGTATGGCAGCATTTCATTAAAGTACATTTACAAAGTACCGGGTGACTCGAAAAACGTTGAATGAAAACTCTGCCAACAACAATTAATTTTTCTAGCCTGGTCCTAACCAGACTCTCGTACATTTAATTTGTACTGAGAGTCTGGCCTCGCTCCATTGACAAGCGTTGACTTCCTTGTAGGCGGGTATTGGATCTGCCCAGAGCCACTCTGATCTGCCATAACAAATCGCTAGCGTTCGCCTTAGCCAATTCCTTCACCACTACTGTAACAGAGCTTGCTGCCGTAGCTGGAAAATCAAACTTTCCCTGAACCCCGTGGGGAGGAGGGCCACAACATCATGGCCACCAACAAAACTCAGCAGAGATTGTTCTTGCTCTGGCTTTAGCTTATGGATATTCGGCAGCGTTGCCACAACGGACCGAATGGCTTCGCTCGCATCTTTCTCCGCCTCCATTACGGAACTACAACACAAACTCGCACGACAGCCACTCCCTCTGTTCGCTGATTGACCGGTAGAAAATTAACCAGAGACAGCTGACATACTTACCTCATGGCCAGACCTAGTACAGAAGCAAAATCTAAATTGAGCGGAAGTACGTAGGAGGGCAGAGCCAGGCTATTATTTTTCATAGTTCGACGTCGAATATGATGTAGCCTACCACCTGAAAAACGTAAATTGGCCTAGCCCTACTTCGCTCATGCTAACGTGCTGGGTTGAAAAATGAATATGCCTATTATAAGAATCACATCCAAATCGAATGACATTATCTTCTTCGGCCAAGACAACAAAATCATTCTCTGTTGCACCGTTCCCCACTCTGCTTCTACGTAAGTTTTCATGCTGCACGTTTTCAGGCAGTGATCAGCGCGCTCGGATGATTTGCATGTTAAACAAACAATATTTTTTATTTGTAGTACATTGTAAGAGATAATACATAATAACCAATCAGGCATTTTGTATTATATCGGCATTCGGTAACAACAGGACTGGTGACACGAGACTTATTATTAGTAATTAGCTTATTTTATAGCGGCTGAATCCAGCAGCTACATTGATAAATGTTTGTACATTTATGTTTGTCTAGTTGTCAATCTCCCTTCTTACGTATGTATTTCTTTCATATTATCTCTTAAAACAGTTCGTAAAAACATCACACAAAAGGGTTTGATGAAAAACATTGTGACATTTATAGAATAAAAAAAAGTTTCAAATTTCGATTAGTCGATTTTCAGAAGAGTCTTGGTCGACCAAATAAAATCTTAGTCGAGGACAGATAGTTTTTACTGCAAGAATGCTTTCCTTGGTTTGCTACCTACATGCATACAGCATTCGATGATTGCAACTACTTGTGGCCTTGAATACACTGCTAGCGATACAATTAATTTTGCACGTACGTGTATTATGCTAATGAGGTTAGTTTCCAACTTGCCAAGTGTGCAGAGATGTCAATATGTATTGATAAGTGTTACTGATGTGGTATACCTACTCTTGGCTAATTATAATTACGTATGTCATTGATTCATGTCATTATTATATGTTTAGGCGACACACACTTAAAACAATACTGTACATTTATTTGAACAATGTTCTGCACATTTCATTATCACTTAACTGTTAACTTCTCTGATGACTAATAGCAGCGCAATAATTTAACAAATATGCTCACTTAAGTGGAATGTTGCAATGTTTCTTTAGAGAACAGCCTACCTGAATTGCCCATTTGTTTTATTTTTTTCTCCATACATTTGAAGCCCAGTCACCCACTGACAATATACCGGCTCACCAAAATGCACATGTGAATGTTTACATCCTACTTTACTCGCCTTGAATATCGGGGTATACGATTGGTGGATTTTATGAAGGTGTCATGTACATGAGCTCTTATTGGATGCGGACCATAGTTGTCCGGAAAACAAAATGTTTGTTCCTTGTAAAATTTGCAAGAACTTGACATGCCAACACATTTTTTAAGGGTTGTAGAAAAGTTTTAAAGCGATACAGAGAAATCCAGCTCCTCCATCGCCAGGGATCGTTCAATGCACGATTTTGAGCTTCGGCCCACCAGCTATATAGACTACAGTCACTGTTGGTCAGGGTGCACACAGTCACATCCTGAACATCATCGTGAGATCAGCTTAGCTCTTTCTGACATGTCAAGGAGCACGGCTCTAACTCTCATGGGTCACCACAAAAGGTCACCATGGTCTTGGTCTTCAAAAGGCAGGGTGTTGTACTCATTCTAGCTCGTTCAGGGACATGTTCATGGTTTCCTTAGTTTGCTGCCAAAGCGTCCTTGGGTCTCAGTTTAACGATACCACTTAATTCACAATGTTTGTCGTTGTTGAAGCCTACTTCTGTGCAGGCTAGGCTGGATAGGATCCACTGGTATAGTTAAGAGGCACTGACAAAATGAATCGTTGGTTTTAAAAGCAGTATGTTCATACTCGTACAATCTTGTTACCCATTTTTCTCTATTGAACGAAACGTGCACCTTTTTAAAGGTCTGTGATGCTTGTCTGACATGTTGTGGCTGAATTCCAAAACCTTGAATTAGAACCTTGATAACCGTTTTAAGTTACTTCTGCCAGATGGTTTTTACACACAGACACCTGGGAAGTTATAATTTGAAACAGTTTGGAACACTGTGCCTGTTAGGCACTTTCACAATATACTGGACAGATGGATTCTCGCGTGGACGTGATCTCACAAACCCAGCTGTCTCACAAGGTTAAAACTTGTTTACCTGACAGAATACCACCATGGCAGCAGCCCACTGTTGGGACTGATAGGGAAACACTACACTGACACCTAGTGGCCAAACTGACACACTACAAGTGCAAAACTATTGGGAACCAAGAGTAGTTCCCAATAGTTTTGTAGTGTTTTTCCATTTTAATCTTTAATGTGATTTACTGTTTATTTAGACAAAAAAACAAAAACATTACAGCATTTCCACTGTAATGAACCACAGGACCATTTTAGTGTGAAAAGACCAAGGCCAAACTTAGAAGGTAGAAAAACTGAACGTATTATGGTGTCACAATCACACAATCAAGTAATGGCCTGACTTTCCAAAAAATGTGTGTCTTCTTGGTTTCTTCTGTTTCATCATCATGTGTTATGCTAGCAAGTTTCAAAAGGATTAACATTGTGTACGGTTGACAAACAGTAAATATCATTTGACAATATTTGACAAAAAGACTAGCTTGCCAGTAATGTCATTGTCCCCAAATCAATATCAAGATCTTCACAAATAAAATAATCGGACACGTGTTGCCTACAAGTTAAAAAAATTTGGATCAAAAAGATTTTCAAAGCCATGCTGATTCTCAAGCAAGGCGTTTCTTTGTAAATATGGTACAATAATGATACCCCACGTGCTGCTAAACTAGACAAAAGATTGCTAAAGACGGGTTATTTATACAACATCGATAGTGATTTCAAAAACAGGCTTGCTTCCCAGCAGCAGAAGAGTGCAGTTTGCTAAGAAATCACAATATTAAAATTCTCAGTTGATTGAAGTGAAACAGCGTTTACACAATCCAGGTTCTGACAGCTGTGGCCTGAATAAAAAACATCCTTTTAAAAAACTTTACATTTATTGGAGGTTTTCATTCAAAATATTGATTGTTATAAAGGGCGTATCCCAATATATGGCTGTATCCAGCGGGAAACAGTTGTAAAAAGAGTAATATTTTACGTTGTTTTATTATTATGTTTTATGCCAACAATATAGTTTTAACATAATTTGTTAGTATACTGCAAATTCATATTTCATTGATCTGTATTTAGATAGTAAATTAATATATTTGTACAAACTGTATTTAACAACTAGGCTGAAACACTAGTGTCATACTCATCTTAGGTCTGACACTGTTCTCTGCATGTTTTATTTGAAGCCAAGAGTTTTGTATAAAGCAGGGTCATATCTACCCAACATAGTTTTCATCACAAAACATGAGAGAGATCCTTTCTTCAGGACCATGTCAACAGTGACCCGTGCTCTGTCCTTCCTCACTGCCTCCACCTTCACTGCCTCCATCTCAGCATCGTTGATGACTTTCTCCTGAAGAAGGCCATCCAGCAGATCATCCAGGACAGGCCTGGACACTCGCTCCACAAACGCCAGTCTTGCAGAGCGCAGCTGCTCCTCTGCAGAGCCCTTCTGAGCATGCTCAGTCTGCCTGCCTCCCATCGATGAGGAACCTGGTTGTGTGGAGGAAACCCAGATGTGTTCAGCCTTTCAGAGATTAAGTGTTTACTGTGATAGAACAACATTGTTGAGGGAGAAGCAGCAGATCACTGCTACCTTACATTTTATACATTTAGCCAGGGCTCAACATAAAAAAAAATTGGGTTTGAAACTTAGTGGCCCCAAGACAATTTTTACTGGCCCCCCCTCCAAAAGTTGTAATTTATCATTGTTACAACAAAACCAAAGACTTATAAGTTGTGTTATTCTGTTAATATGTTTAACCATTTATTAAACACATCCTGGATATAAAAAGAACAAAAATGAAATCACATTTCTAGTGATAAAAAATTAAAGGGTAATGGTCAGCAAAACAATTGACTTTTAACCTCAAACATGACGTGCTCTCTTCCCTGCTGACAGCCATATCTGCACAACTCTGTCAGGCTGAAACTGAAACCTCTGGTCCCTCAATGCTAATATATAAAAGCTTCCATAGCATTTCATCATTATGATACTAAGTACCCAAGTCAACACCATTCTTCTGCTGCAGTTCAATAGCCTGGGGGAACGAGACGAACGGCTGGCCTGTCTTAATTACGTGATATGCCGTTGTTCTAAGTCGTGCAATAACACGATGGGCATCTACATTTAAATTCCTGACCAGCATGGTCAACGGCCTCGAAGATGGATTGTCAACCATCCGCTTAGCTGTCACGCAAACCATGTGCTGTCTGCTAGCATGGCTGGTCAGGTATTGTTTTCGAAAATTGTCGGTGCCTCTAAAAATATCCACTTTTGTCTGCTTTAGACGGGAACAGACGACACCATAAAAAAAGTTGCTTCCGTTTGAGCTTGTAGCTCTACTTTGCTGCCATCTTCACGTTATTGTTTCGCGCCAGTCTTGCGCCAGTTGTTAAATGTATCGAGATTAGAGAATTACAATTTGACAACCAGTCGTCACTCACTACTCAAGTCTTGATTTGCCAACTGTGCGCCCCACGAGCTGCAAAGTTATTTACTCATTTAGCAGATAGCAAAACATATGAAGGATGTTAACTTTTACAATTCAATTTTTTTTTTCAATCAATAATTTGCAGTGGCCCGATCGGGCCAGTGAGTTGCTAGTTTAACTGTCCCGACCTTTTTACTGGCCCCGGGCCATCGTTATTGTCGAGCCCTGCATGTAGCAGATGCTTGGAGTCAGGTGGCTGAGCGGTGAGGGAATCGGGCTAGTAATCCGAAGGTTGCCAGTTCGATTCCCGGTCATGCCAATTGACGTTGTGACCTTGGGCAAGGCACTTCACCCTACTTGCCTCGGGGGAATGTCCCAGTACTTACTGTAAGTCGCTCTGGATAAGAGCGTCTGCTAAATGATTAAATGTAAATGTAATGTAAAATGTTCTGTCCACAGTGACATACAAATAGTGCATACAGAAAGTACAGAAGATACCGCAAGTATCAGAAGTATTTTGTTCTCATCAGCTAAACCTCATTAAACAGGAATTGGGGTTGGGCTTCCTTTTATTCAGTATCTTGGTGAATGGGACCGATTCTGGCGTCCGGTTGGTGGACGTTGCTGCCAATCATGAACCTCTGTAAAGTACAGCAGAAACAGAAGCCTGAATGTGGACCCAGAGGATGTCCTGTACCTGTTAGTGGAACACGTGCCGCCCAAACCTCCTTTCCTTCTCCCCCTCTCTCCAGAAGCCTCAACCCCACCTTTTCTGTGTCGGCGCTCAGAAACACCTGGAAGGTGGGGTGGTAGTTTGGACCGTAGTTCCAGTGGACCTGAACACGCTGGAACACAGATGAGAGCATTGGGCCTCATTCACCAATATCTTCCTAAGTTATTTCTTAAATTTGTTCTTAAAGTTCCTAAGATAAATCTACGTGTGATTCATGACGTGTTCTTAAACAGCAGAATTGTTCTTAGAATGATGAATCCAAATATTTCGTAAGTTGAAAGCTCGTGCCCCGTTGCTCCTATTTAACATAGGTAAACGCCCTGTTAATTCCCATAAAAGGGCATGATATGGCAGGGCCGTGTGCACACTCAGAGAAATGTCAAAACGACGTGGTAAAGACGGTGGAGGCCTCGACGAAAGACAGAAAAACTTTTAATAATTCTGAAGTGGAGGTACAGCTGCAAGAAGTTAGCGACAAACGACACATCATATTTAGCGTCAGCGGTGGATACAAAGCAGTAAATAAAACCGATGCATGGAATGCAATTACTCATACAGTGAACGCTGTATCTGGAGAAGGGTGCAGAACTGATGAAGTGAAAAATAAATGGTTTAACTTTAATCTGAATTCTTAAGCAAAAAAACATAGAAATCCATTGACTGTTACAAATATCCATGAGGACTGCTCTTGGTAGCCTAAAGCGTTCCAACAGGTAGCCTACTCGTCGCTCTCTGCAAATAAATCGGTATGGTCAAGGAAGATGTGTTCCCTCCTCAGGGAACGATCTGCAAATTTTGCAGCAGAAACAAATACGCCATTGTGTGGTGTAGTCCTAGTGTGCGGAATAAGCCTACTTTGGGCCTATAAATACAGTGATAAGTCACTTATTATTGGATGGCAACGTTCCCTGTTAACATAATTGATTTGAATTGAAGGCAAAGCAAGGCTAGTTTACAGTTTTTTTTACAATCGCTATGACAATCTTTTCAATACATCTAACAAGTTTCCTTAACTCTCAATGCACCAACACACCTACCACACACATTTGGCAAAACTGTTAATTTCATGCTCAAAATCACACATTGTAAACTCAACTCAAACGCTTATTTTCATAACACAAAAATACACTAAACATGACACCATGTCTACCAAATCACTAACACACGTTCTCTTTCAACAGGAACATTTAATCAATCATGGCACATGTCATAAAAAAACACTCACATCAGATGAAATTACAGAAACTGCATTCTATTATACAGTATATGTGTCAGGTCTCACAGTATATGGATCATAGATTGTGTTTTGCAATTCAGTTTCTTTTGAAGCCTCTTTACATTTTTGTTTTGTTGAGTTTAGTAAATGCATGCATTTTGTTTCTTTTGTTGCAGAAATTCAGAACAAAAAACGAATGACCCATCTCAGAGTAGCTTTATAGAATGTATGGTTACTGTATTGAAAAAAAGAAGACAGAAACATAATTGCTGCAGTAAAGGCTTTGTTTGCAACAGGACATTACTGCAAGAAATATGCAATATAGCTTCCATTTACAGTATTACCCTAGCTCTGGCCCTTCTCTGAGCACCACCACACATTCTAACTCCTCTCCCTTGTCCTGGTACTTGTCTTCCTCTCCCTCGTGCAGGCATTACATATTCTTTTTTTCTTCGTGTTTCTCTGTATTGTTCTTTTTCCACATAAGATCAGCCCAAAGAGGTCCTCTTACTGTATACACCTGAGTGTTTCCGAGTTGGGAATCAGCTGTGATTTACAGTATTTGCATAACTTCAACCAGCTGTTTCTCAGTAGCAATAGAATAAAATACAGGGTATATGTTTGTATTTCAATTTACAATATGAACAGCTGTTCACTTTGACTTTAACCAATAAGTTAGTTTACATCGTACACGTCCCAGGGCCTCTGACTCTGTGAATACAGACGGATGTTGTGCTAACTGTGTCAAGAGGAAACTTGTTAAAAGTATTGAAAAAATTGTCATAGCGATTGTAAAATACTGTATTAGTATTTTAGGCCTAGCACAATTCATACACAATGGAAATTCAAAGTGCTTTACAAATGAGCAGAAGTGTAAGTGTAGTGTGTATTTATTAAAACAAACAACAAAAAGAACATGTGTAAAATTATGAAAATTATTAGTTGGAAAATTAAAAAGGAGAGAAATATTCTATTTGAAATTAGAACGGACGATAACTACTTATTTTGCGCAAACATGTCAGCTCTCAATTGTGCGTATGAGTGCTCTTGGGTGTGTTTAAATTCTGTTCTTACCTAAGAACAAATCCCAAATAAGAAAACATTGGTGAATGCCAGAATCTTCGTGAAAACTGCGTAAGTGGGGTTTGAGAGCAAATTTCAGAACCATCTGTCTGGTAGGGACGAGCCTAGGCCAGTGGATAATTAGCAGTGTTTCCCACATAATTAGATCATATTTGTTGTGGTAGGCAAGGGTGTAGCCAGATGTTGTAAACATTAGGGGTTTTTGCCAAAACCTAGGTCCTAGTGTCGGTTTGATGTGAGTGCAGGTAGGGAATAACTATGAATATTAGTGTTTTTAACTTGAATGTATCAGTTTTTGACTAATTTGTGCAGAGAATTATGATACTAAGGCCCAATCCCAATGTCCCCCCTAAGCCCTGAACCCTCAGACTTAGTTGACGTCACCTAGTAAGTGAATGAGTGCAAAAGGCTACAAGGGCTTAAAATACTATAAATCTAAATGGGACAGCACTTTGCTGCATTATCGGCAAAATAGTAATTGTAGTTGTTGGAAAGGGCCCAAAATGTCTGCCAAAGAGCCCTAGCACACTTACCGATTTGACAGTGGGACAGCCCTAAACCCTTACAGAGTTAGCGAGAACGCATCTCTAAGTCTGTGAGTCTGTGAGGGTCCTTTGTAGTGAGCGGGGCAAGAAGGGGCTGGGGGAATCAATGCGCTGCTCGCAGCTTTACAATGACATATTTTTAAGCCATGTTAAACAGTAAAAACAAATTTATTTATACATTTGTGGCGGTCCATTTTTTATAAATCAATGTATGGGAAACACTGATTAGGTAAGAATGTTTGATGAAAACTAATTTGTAAGAAAACCAACTCAGATAATATAAAAGTTGTTTTGAGCCTAACAGGACATAATTTGACAACATCATTACAAATTAGTATGAGAGTTTACCTTAGGTTGGATCTCATCTCCCTCCACATCACCGCACAGACTGTAAAATTCCCGACGAGAGAGTTTACAGTCTGAACACACAGGTATGTAGGAGCTCAATCTCTGCATCCTCTCCACCTACAACAGGACAATGTATTACATATGTCAGCATGTCACTATCTTGGCATAGCTCACCAACTTACTTCTACCCTTTCTTTAACCACTTTAAATTCACACTTTTCACTGCTTGTTGGCACAACCATAGCAACCGATATACTGATTTTTGTATGAAGCATGTTGAAAGGACGGTACCTCCAGGAGTGGAACGTTGTGTGGTAAAACAACCAGGTTCAGGAGAGAGTATTGTGGTTGCAGGAAGGGCAGCACCTGCCCCCTGATGGTGAGGAAGGGTATGAACCGTCTCACCAGGCCCCACAGGGACAGGTCTGTGATGTTCACCACCACATGTGTGTCAGTCACCCTCAGGGGAGGCAAGAGCTCCATAGTATCAGCACTGACATGAGCCACAGACAAGGAGTCAAGACCCTCTCCTGTAAGACAGCCAGGTTCCAGTCAGCAGCAGTATTTCAGAGCTGAGAAGGGCAAGTGTAGTATTACTGAGTTGTGAGAGGTGTGGAACTCACCAGAGAGAATCTCACAGTGTGGGAGGTGCAGCTGACAGACAGAGCCCTGAGGACAGCTGATGTTGAACATGGGTCCTGCAGGGGTCTGGCCTTTGGAGAGCAGCAGACCTTCGTCCCATTGGACAGTTCTGTACAGCACCTCCCCCTCTCCCTTTATCTGAAAGGCCAGACCTGTCAACCTGCACTGGAACAGACCTGCATGGGGGCACTGGAGCCTGGGGGACACAGGACAATAGTGATGATTACATTCATGGAGATGAAGAATACCTCTAAGATATTACAGAACTGCACCGTCACCTGTATGACATCTCTGAAGGTGGTGAGGTGTATTCAGGCATCACAACATATGGAACAGTTAGGCTCTGGAAACAGGAGAGAAATTCAAATAATCAAAAATGAATTATGTAACATTTTCATTTACCTGACATTTTGGAATAAAATATTGTACCTGACCAGATCATCTGGAAGTTTACGTACCGGTCCTCGTGGTTCCCTGCCGTGTGCAGGTTCAGGGTTTAATCTGGTGTGTGGAGATCTGTGTGGTTTAATCCCTGAGCTGTGATGAGAAGTACTGGACATCTGGGAGCCGTAGCCAGAGCTCCCCAGAGACATGACATCAGATCTACCATCTTCCCACTCTGTAGAGAAACACAGCAGGTCAGACCAGCTATTACTGCCTCCCCACTTTGTAAAGAAACACACCAGGTCAGACCAGCTACTGGGCTGGTTAGCTTCCTACTCAGGGACCACATCTATGGAACATTCAACTGACTGAAGGACAGAAAGGCAGACAGGTAAGTATCTAGACAGACAGCAGGTAGACAGACAGGCAGACAGGTAAGTATCTAGACAGACAGCAGGTAGACAGACAGGCAGACAGACAGGCATCTTACTCTCTTGTCTCTGCAGCGATCCAGCCTCAGATCCAGCCTCAGATCCAGCCTCAGATCCAGCCTCAGATCCAGCCTCAGATCCAGCCTCAGGTCCAGCCTCGGGTCCAGCCTCAGACATACAATCAGAATCACCGTCTGTCTGAGCTCTGCTGTCTCCACTCACTGCACAACAACAACATACAAATAACTAAACAAGGTCTAGTATTACACAGTGTAACATCCACAGAGAGTCAAGGCCGTCCTGGTGCCCTCAGCACCAGGGACACCAGGCTCTGCATGGACAGGTCATGGAGGGACACCAGGCTCTGCATGGACAGGTCATGGAGGGACACCAGGCTCTGCATGGACAGGTCATGGAGGGACAGCAGGCTCTGCATGGACAGGTCATGGAGGGACAGCAGGCTCTGCATGGACAGGTCATGGAGGGACACCAGGCTCTGCATGGACAGGTCATGGAGGGACACCAGGCTCTGCATGGACAGGTCATGGAGGGACAGCAGGCTCTGCATGGACAGGTCATGGAGGGACAGCAGGCTCTGCATGGACAGGTCATGGAGGGACAGCAGGCTCTGCATGGACAGGTCATGGAGGGACAGCAGGCTCTGTATGGACAGGTCATGGAGGGACAGCAGGCTCTGTATGGACAGGTCATGGAGGGACAGCAGGCTCTGTATGGACAGGTCATGGAGGGACACCAGGCTCTGCATGGACAGGTCATGGAGGGACAGCAGGCTCTGTATGGACAGGTCATGGAGGGACACCAGGCTCTGCATGGACAGGTCATGGAGGGACACCAGGCTCTGTATGGACAGGTCATGGAGGGACACCAGGCTCTGCATGGACAGGTCATGGAGGGACACCAGGCTCTGTATGGACAGGTCATGGAGGGACACCAGGCTCTGCATGGACAGGTCATGGAGGGACACCAGGCTCTGTATGGACAGGTCATGGAGGGACACCAGGCTCTGCATGGACAGGTCATGGAGGGACAGCAGGCTCTGTATGGACAGGTCATGGAGGGACACCAGGCTCTGCATGGACAGGTCATGGAGGGACACCAGGCTCTGCATGGACAGGCCATGGAGGGACACCAGGCTCTGCATGGACAGGTCATGGAGGGACAGCAGGCTCTGTATGGACAGGTCATGGAGGGACACCAGGCTCTGCATGGACAGGTCATGGAGGGACACCAGGCTCTGCATGGACAGGTCATGGAGGGACAGCAGGCTCTGCATGGACAGGTCATGGAGGGACACCAGGCTCTGCATGGACAGGTCATGGAGGGACACCAGGCTCTGCATAGACAGGTCAGCAGCAGGGCCCAGACGGGGGAAACGAGGGCTACAGTGGGCGAGCACCGCTCTCCAACAACCACGTATCGTTTATCAAAGTAAACACGTCTCTCTTGTGACCCGTTCAGGCCCAAGAGGAAGTGCACATGTTCAACCTCCGTTAGTCTGAACCAGTTTACATCGTACACGTCCCAGGGCCTCTGACTCTGTGAATGTTACAGTATCTTCTCAGATCCATGGACAATCACAGATAGCAATACAGATGGAAAATACACAACAAGCTATAGCTCAGTGGTTGAGTATTTCACTGTAGCTCAAGAGGTCACTGGTTCAGATAGCCTTATGGAAAAAGTGTTTGCTAAATAAATCATAACATTTGTATTTATTTAGCAAACATTTATGTATTGATTAGGGCTGTCAGTTAAACGTGTTATTAACGGCGTTAACGCGAACTCATTTTAACAGCGTACATTTTTCTATTGCAAGATTAACGTTCTTTTTGGCCTAGCAAACTTTGTCGTTTTTTTCACATGCTGTTGCAACAACTACTGATGTTAGAAAAACTACAACACCACACCGGATCTAGCTAGACCGGAAACAAAACAACAGGCACGCCGCTCTCTTGTTTGGGCTTGCGAGCCGGCTAAAGAGTAGTAGGCTAACGTTACGTTTTGAGTGGATGGCGAGTGCGAGACTCCGAAATGGATGCCAATAAGATTCTGAATGGAAAGGTTACTTTTAAAAAGTTGCCAAATGGTTCCATTGACAAGACCAAAGTGATCTGTGTGTTTTGTTGTTGTGAACTGAGCTATCATCGCAGCATGTCCAGTCTGAAATACCACTTGAAGGCTAAGCACACAGCTGATGCGAATTCTCCGCCCCGTCGTCAAAGCCAGGCGATTGCAATGTTGTTTTCAATAAAAAAAACATTTGCACTAAGCAATCCGATCCACTTTTCCTTGTTGATAAGAGCATTAAAATGAGAAAAAATAATGGGACAAAAATAAATCAAGGGACATTAAGAATAGATAAAAATGTGCGCTTAATTGCGATTAATCACAAGTTAATTATGACATTAATGCGATTAATCGTGATTAGATATTTTAATAGTTTGACAGCACTAGTATTTATTTGAAATGAAAATCTACCATTTGGAAAATTTTAATGATGAGTGTTGAATTGGTTCTAATTACAATTATGTATGTACCAGCGCTGTTGTTAGTACAGTAAATAGTCAGATACTCACTGCTTGGTAGGATGAGGTCTATGCTTCTAGCTGTTTTCACAGGCAGTGGTGATGTCTGATCCTCTTCAAGACTCCAGTTCATTTCTTGACTTCCATCCATCTCAGGCTGAAACACATCTCCACTGTTTCCTGCCACCATCTCCTTCACCTTGTCCAACAGCTCAGTGACCTGAGTGTCATCAGCCCTGTTCTTATTGTTGAAGACATGATACCTGTTCCCACATTTCTCAACAAGCCACTGGAGGGCCTTCCCTTCTCTCTCAATGTGCTGCTCAATGGTTGTGTCTCCCAGACAGTCCCCACAGGTGAACAGCACTATAGTGTGACTCCAGACACTCTCACTGAGAAGCTGCAGGTGTCCCTCTACAGAATTTGCTTCTTCCTCTGTGAATGAGACATCCAGCCGTATGACCAGGAGGAGAGTGTGGGGTCCTGGAGGACACAGAGACACACTGCGTACTATCTCCTGTATAACCTGCTCAGTAGTCTCCTCTACAGGGAGATTCCTCCCCCATCCTAGAGTGTTGACCACAGTGACCTGCCTCCCTGCTACTTCTCCCTGTCTCTTTACACACTGAGCTGCTGTCCTCAGGTCAAACTCCTCTCTGCCCAGGATGGTGTTTCCTGATGAACTCTTCCCTGCACGTTTCCCCCCCAGCAGCACAATCCTCAGCTCTGAGAGATGGAGGGAGTCACCTGTTAGAGAGGGGGGTGGGGAGAAGGATGAGTAGAGAGTCATTTCTAAACTACATACAGTATGTTGCCTAAAGATATTCCTTACTGTGTATAAAACTCATATTGCATAGCTTTATATAATATAATCAATCGCTCTATAACCAAATTCCACACTTCACAGTGTTATTACATAAACACTTGATGTGATACCAGTGTTTCCCATATATTGATTTATTTGTGGCGGCCCGCCACGATAAAAAATTGAACGCCACAAATGTATTTACTTGTGTTTTTGTAACATGGCAAAAAACTTTTTATTGTAGAGCTGCGCGCAGCGCATTGATGCACTCAGCCCCTTCTTGCCCCGCTTGGGCTCTCTCACCACAATGGACCTATCTGTGAATAGCCTCCTCTCTCTGTGCCCGCTCTGAATCAATGCGCCAGACAAACATATTTTTCCCTCAAAGAAGACCGCCGGATAATCAATCCATAGTGTACGAACGGTTAGTAGGCCTATCATAATTCTCTGCACAAATGTGTCCAAAACTGATACATTCAAGTTAAATATAATAATTTTCATAGTTAAATACATTCGGCAAATATAACAATATGAATCCAACGTAATGTTTAAATTACATAAAACTCAAAACTGTTTTGCGCTCAAATTAATTACAAAATAATTAGCTTGCTTGTATTACCCTAACCCTAGTCCCTATCTACACTCTCATCTAACTGATACTAGGACATGGCTTTGGGCTGAGCACCTCATGTTTACAACGTCTGGCTCTGCCCCTGCCTACCACCACAAATATAATCACATTCTGTGGGAAACACCGGATACAATAGGTGCGTTCGACATGGACTGCGGCTGCATGAAACGACCGGCGAGAGTAGCCGCTTGCAGTCGGGAAGGAGTTGAAAACGGCTCTGTGAAGTCGGACATTCCAGCTTCTCGTGGTTTGCTGCGTTGACGTCAGTCATGGACGATCAAGCGCTGTTTGCGTACTTTACTTTATTTATAATTAAACTTAGTCTTTCCGTTAGTGAAGAGGCGGACTAAAACCCTTTTTTCAACAATTTTTTTATTCAATTAAACTGTTTGGTCCGGATTTGAGCGAAACTGAAGGTGTCAGAATAATTACAAAACACGCGTCAAAGTTGTCGTGTGTGAGTCTGGCCAATCATGAAATAGCTGTGTCGTCATTTGAACCCGTGCAGTTGCTCTTGAGAAAATGCGCTCAGCTACACAGCCGGCAGTTCTCGAATCGGTCTCACGGTACTTTGATGGCTACGTCACAGTGACCTAGCCTCGGCGCCGTCTCAAGTCGGACAAAAAGTCTAACCAGAATGCATTGTTTCAAGTCAACCGCCTGCAGCCTGCTGCAGCGCTGCATGAAGTCAGTTCATGTAGAACGCATCTAATGCCTAGATTGACAGTTCACCAGTGTCGAGTCACAAACCACTTGTTATTTGGTGACTGTCAGGGCTATTGTATGGTTAAGCTCAGTGGTCTTTAACCCTGGGGGGTGTTCCATCAACGTCGATTAAGGAAAAGCCAGACTTATTGGGACAGGTCTCGCTTAACGAGAGTTCCGTTCCATTAAGGTGGCTTATTCTAGTTCTATCTACGTAACCAAGGTAACTTCTGAACTAGCCTGCTCTGTGTCAGGCTAAAAGTTGAGCTAAATTAAGATGTGTTACAAATAATTTCAAACAGGCGGAAACAGAATCTCCAAAGACAGTTCCGTCGAGGAAATTCCAGCGCCCAAAGCACTTTAGTCCTAGCCTGGTCCTAACCAGACCCTCGTACATTTCATTTGTACAGAGGGTCTGGGATCGCTCCATTGACAAGCGTTAACTTCCTTGAAGGCGGGTACTCTGTTGAAGTTTAAAACTATAGGATCTGCCCAGAGCCACTCTGATCTGCCATAACGCTAGCGTTCGCCTTAGCCAACTCCTTCACCCCGGAGCTAGCTGCCGTAGCTGGAAAATCTAACTTTTCCCGAACCCCGTGGAGAGGAGGGCCACAACATCATGACCACCAACAAAACTCAGCAAGGATTGTTCTTGCTCCGGCTTTAACTTGTGGATATTCGGCAGCGTGCTCGCATCTTTTTCCGCCGCCATTACTGAACTATAACTCTAACTAGTGCACGACATCAACGTCATCGTTCTCAGCCACTCACTCTGTTTGCTGACTGGACCTACAAAATATTTGTTTCTGAAAACCGACTGATGCACTGAAATCCCAGACCTAGTACAGAAGCAAAATCCAAATTGAGCGGAAGTACGTAGGAGGGCAGAGCCAGGCTAATTTAGTCCGTGTTCGGAAACATAAGCGCAGACTTTTTGAAGTGCAGACATGAATGAATTAACGTGTTTACTTCATCTCCAAAGAATGTATTAATTTAAATAAACAAGTTAAGAAATAATGTCACTTTAACTGTTTTCAAAAGCCATTGTTTAATAAAATAAGGCCTTACAAACTAAGCAGAGCGTCTACAGAAGGTACAATCAATTATGGCGTATCCATTCTTTGACAACCCTGTGGTGAAGGTGCTCAGATTATACAAAGAGCGTTCATCCCACCAGCCCCAAGGGTCTTCAGAGACAGAAGTAATGCTTCCCTGACCAGTACATGTGGAAGAGGTATAGGTTCAGCAGGACCAGCATAGTTTATCTAGATAGATTTTATTGTCATTCTTTAAAAAAAATATATATAAAAAAATGTTTAGAAACTCTTAAAGGGGTCATTTACTGATTGTATAGGGTATTTCACACTGTTCCTTAATGGAACGGAACTCTCGCTGAAGTAAGTGAAACTTGTCTAAATAAGCCTGGCTTTTCCTTAATCTACGTTGATGGAACACACCCTAGGGGTGAATACCACTGCTTTATGCACTAGGTTGTAGGACTAACTGTTGCAGACATAGTGAAATACTTTCACACCGTCCCTGAATTCAGGTCTGGAGAACACTGAACACTGTCTCGTCATGTACCAACGAACACATTGCATAGGTAGCAGAGATAACTTACTGAATGATCTGAGGATCTCTCTCCGCTTCTTCACCTTAGCCTCCCTCTGTTTCACACGTGTTTCTTTTGCGGTTCTCCATATTTGTATCTTCTCCAGGATCTCTCTGTCCATCTCATAGTGGCCTCCTCTGTTTCCTGCCACCATCTCCTCCATCTTGTCCAGCAGCTCAGTGACCTGAGTGTCATCACCCCTGTTCTTATTGTTGAGGACATGATACCTGTTCCCACATTTCTCAACAAGCCACTGGAGGGCCTTCCCTTCTGTCTCAATGTGCTGCTCAATGGTTGTGTCTCCCAGACGGTCCCCACGAGTGAACAGCACTATAGTGTGACTCCAGACTCTCTCTCTGAGAAGCTGCAGGTGTCCCTCTACTGATATTCTGTGCTCCTTTGTGAATGAGACATCCAGCGGTATGACCAGGAGGATAGTGTGGGGTCCTGGAGGACACAGAGACACACTGTGTACTATCTCCTGTTTAACCAGCTCAGTAGTCCTCTCTACTGGTAGATTCCTCCACCATCCTAGAGAGTCGACCACAGTGACCTGCCTCCCTGCTACTTCTCCCTGTCTCTTCACACACTGAGCAGCTATCCTCAGGTCAAACTCCTCTCTGCCCAGGATGGTGTTTCCTGATGAACTCTTCCCTGCAACTCTCCCCCCCAGCAGCACAATCCTCAGCTCTGAGAGATGGAGGGAGTCACCTGTCAGAGAGAGAGAGAGAGAGGGGGGGGGGGGAAGATAGATGCACAAGAAAGTGAGATTGAGAAATTAAGTGGAGAGTAGGGTTGCCAACCGTCCCGAATTGTCCGGGACATCCCGAATTATGGGTGATTTTGATTTGTCCCATCAGGGACAGCTCCAGTCCCGTATTCCAATCACAGCCTCGCCGGACAATAATAGGCTACTGTAAACGTGCCAAAACTCACGCAAACGTTGCTATGGGACACGGTTGTTGCTTGTTGGTGACAGTGTGTGTGAACTGGCCACTGGTGAGGTGAGCATTATTGTGTCAAAAGGAAAAACTTGTAATAATTGTCTTGACTATTACTATGAACAATACATCCAAGCGAGTAGCTATTAGCGGTTTGCCAAAATTACACTGAAATGAGTAGGTTTATGGTATGGCTAATGAAAGCTTGCGATTTCCGTTATTGTTGGTCAGCTGTTGGCGTGCGCACCTGGAAGAAAGTGTCCCTCATTTGGGGAAGTTGGCAACCCTGGTGGACAGTGATAGAGAGATTGCATTTTATAGAGGAAGTTCACAATGGTCTGTTTTTAAAGATTGTGGTGAGTTACATGTTGACACCACATGGTAATAATGTAAGTTGCAGCCATGTTCTCTGGTCACATGAACATATCCTAAAAAAAATGTATGTACTGGATACACATTTTGCACAGTATTGCTCAACCATTATTGAACTGATGTTTTCTCATACTATAACCAATCCCTAAATATCCAGCATACTAGATGGAAATTGAGAAACAGAAAGTTGAGAGTGAATAAGAGAAAATTGCATTTTCTTTGTAAATTCACAATGGTCTGGGTTTAAAGGTTATGTTGAGTGAAGTGTCAGCACCACATGATAATAATGTAAGTTGCAGACATGATCTCTGTTCGCATGAATGTATCCTAAATTTTTTTTTTTTACTGGATACACATTATGGAGTTAGGTTAACGACCGAACCTCGAATTCTCCGTTTTCAATTACAAGTTCTATATGAAGTCTCTCCCGTTCCTCTGGTCCTTATGCTAGCATGTTGTTGTCACCCTCTCGCCCTTCCCTTTCTTCTTTGCTTCTCCCTGTCGTCTATCCAGGCTTCCCGGGGATCTGCTTGAGCTGCTGCTCGGCCGTAACCCATTAGGACTCTCTGCCACACCCCGAGTTCAATGCCTGGTAACTATGCATGCACCCTTCACATCATCATTCATTCATTCCTGTGCATCCCAGTAATCACACTCTTGTCCCCTCAGGACCCCAGGCTCGGCTCTGCTACTAGCCTCCACCAACTGCACCAGGCTCGGCTCTGCTACTAGCCTCCACCAACTGCACCAGGCTCGGCTCTGCTACTAGCCTCCACCAACTGCACCAGGCTCGGCTCTGCTACTAGCCTCCACCAACTGCACCAGGCTCGGCTCTGCTACTAGCCTCCACCAACTGCACCAGGCTCGGCTCTGCTACTAGCCTCCACCAACTGCACCAGGCTCGGCTCTGCTACTAGCCTCCACCAACTGCACCAGGCTCGGCTCTGCTACTAGCCTCCACCAACTGCACCAGGCTCGGCTCTGCTACTAGCCTCCACCAACTGCACCAGGCTCGGCTCTGCTACTAGCCTCCACCAACTGCACCAGGCTCGGCTCTGCTACTAGCCTCCACCAACTGCACCAGGCTCGGCTCTGCTACCAGCCCGACTGCTGGTGTGTTATTGAACTTGTGAAATTTACTAAATATCCAGAAAACTGCAGTTACATAGCTTAATAACACCAGGACTCTGGGTGGACACGGAAATAAACTCACCCATTAGTGATCTGAGAGTCTCTCGTTGTTTCTGCACCTTCATCAGCCTCTGTTGTGCTCTCTCTTCCTCTGCCCTCCTTCTCTCCTCTATCTTCTCCAGGATCTCTCTGTCCATCTCATAGTGGCCTCCTCTGTTTCCTGCCACCATCTCCTCCACCTTGTCCAGCAGCTCAGTGACCTGAGTGTTGCCACCCCTGTTATTATTGTTGAGGACATGATACCTGTTCCCACATTTCTCAACAAGCCACTGGAGGGCCTTCCCTTCTGTCTCAATGTGCTGCTCAATGGTTGTGTCTCCCAGACAGTCCCCACGAGTGAACAGCACTATAGTGTGACTCCAGACTCTCTCACTGAGAAGCTTCAGATGTCCCTCTACTGATCTTCTGTATTCCTCTGTGAATAAGACATCCAGCCGTATGACCAGGAGGAGAGTGTGGGGTCCTGGAGGACACAGAGACACACTGCGTACTATCTCCTGTTTAACCAACTCAGTAGTCTCCTCTACACGGACATTCTTACACCATCCTAGAGTGTCGACCACAGTGACCTGCCTCCCTGCTACTTCTCCCTGTCTCTTCACACACTGAGCAGCTGTCCTCAGTTCAAAGTCCTCTCTGCCCAGGATGGTATTTCCTGATGAACTCTTCCCTTCATATCTCTCCCCCAGCAGCACAATCCTCAGATCTGAGAGATGGAAGGAGTCACCTGTCAGGGAGAGAGATGCATGAGAAAGTGAGATTTAGAAATTAAGTGGAGAGTGATAGAGAGATTGCATTTTATAGAAGAAGTTCACAATGGTCTGTTTTTAAAGATTGTGGTGAGTTACATGTTGACACCACATGGTAATAATGTAAGTTGCAGCCATGTTCTCTGGTCACATGAACATATCCCAAAAAAATTAAACGTACTGGATACACATTTTGCACAGTATTGCTCAACCATTATTGAACTGATGTTTTCTCATACTATAACCAGTCCCTTAATATCCAGCATACTGCATGTTACATAGCTTAATAACACCAGGACTCTGGGTGGACACTGAAATAAACTCACCCATTAGTGATCTGAGAATCTCGCTCCGTTTCTGCACCTTCATCAGCCTCTGTTGTGCTCTCTCTTCCTCTGCCCTCCTTCTCTCCTCTATCTTCTCCAGGATCTTTCTGTCCATCTCATAGTGTCCTCCTCTGTTTCCTGCCACCATCTCCTCCACCTTGTCCAGCAGCTCAGTGACCTGAGTGTCATCACCCCTGTTCTTATTGTTGAGGACATGATACCTGTTCCCACATTTCTCAACAAGCCACTGGAGGGCCTTCCCTTCTGTCTCAATGTGCTGCTCAATGGTTGTGTCTCCCAGACAGTCCCCACGAGTGAACAGCACTATAGTGTGACTCCATACTCTCTCACTGAGAAGCTTCAGATGTCCCTCTACTGATCTTCTCTCTTTCTCTGTGAATGAGACACCCAGCCGTATGACAAGAAGGAGAGTGTGGGGTCCTGGAGGACACAGAAACACACTGTGTACTATCTCCTGTATAACCTGCTCAGTAGTGTTCTCTACAGGGAGATTCCTCCACCATCCTGGAGTCTCAACCACAGTGACCTGCCTCCCTGCTACTTCTCCCTGTTTCTTCACACACTGAGCAGCTGTCCTCAGGTCAAACTCCTCTCTGCCCAAGATGGTATTTCCTGATGAACTCTTCCCTTCACGTTTCCCCCCCAGCAGCACAATCCTCAGCTCTGAGAGATGGAGGGAGTCACCTGTCAGAGAGAGAGAGAGATAAAGATAGGGAGAAAAACATGCATTAGAGAGAAACTGAGATTGAAAAACAGAAAGTTGAGCGTAAAAGAGATTGCATTTTCTTTGTAAGTTCACAATGGTCTGGGTTTAAAGGTTATGTTGAGTGAAGTGTCTACACCACATGATAATAATGTACGTTGTAGACATGTCCTCTGTTCACATGAATGTATCCTAAAAAATACAATTTATTGGATGCACATTATGTACAATATTGCTCAACCAATACTGAACTGACATTTTCTCATAATAAATCCAGTCCCTCAATATCCAGAATACTGCAGTTACATAGCTTAATAACACCAGGACTCGGGGTGGACACTGAAATAAACTCACCCATTAGTGATCTGAGAGTCTCTCTCTGTTTCTGCACCTTCATCAGCCTCTGTTGTGCTCTCTCTTCCTCTGCCCTCCTTCTCTCCTGTATCTTGTCCAGGATATCTCTGTCTATCTCATAGTGGCCTCCTCTGTTTCCTGCCACCATCTCCTCCACCTTGTCCAGCAGCTCAGTGACCTGAGTGTTATCACCCCTGTTCTTATTGTTGAGGACATGATACCTGTTCCCACATTTCTCAACAAGCCACTGGAGGGCCTTCCCTTCTCTCTCAATGTGCTGCTCAATGGTTGTGTCTCCCAGACAGTCACCATAGGTGAACAGCACTATAGTGTGACTCCAGACTCTCTTACTGAGAAGCTGCAGGTGTTCCTCTACTGATCTTCTCTCTTCCTCTGTGAATGAGACATCCAGCCATATGACAAGAAGGAGAGTGTGGGGTCCTGGAGGACACAGAGACCCACTGCGTACTATTTCCTGTTTAACCAGCTCAGTAGTCCTCTCTACAGGCAGATTCCTCCACCATCCTGGAGTGTCGACCACAGTGACCTGCCTCCCTGCTACTTCTCCCTGTCTCTTCACACACTGAGCAGCTGTCTTTAAGTCAAACTCCTCTCTGCCCAGGATGGTGTTTTCTGATGAACTCTTCCCTTCACCTCTCCCCCCCAGCAGCACAATCCTCAGCTCTGAGAGATGGAGGGAGTCACCTGTCAGAGAGAGAGAGAGAGAGAGAGAGAGAGAGAGGAAACGATGGAAGAATAAGAGAGAAAATGACAAAGAGAAACAGAAAGTGGAGAGTGAAAGAGAGATTGGATTTTATATATGAAGTTCACAATAATCTGAGTTTAAAGGTTGTGTTAAGGAAAGCGTCTATACCCCAGTAATAATGTGAGTTGTAGAAATGTTCTCTGTTTATAACAGCACCATTTATTCTACAATGTATTGGAAATACATTTTCACAATATCAACAATAATTGACATACAATTGGGTGTGCTTGACTTTGGCAAGGACGCAAACTTTGTAATCTATTTATTATTATTTTCCCACCCCTAGACTCCCTCAATATTTGGACTACATAGACAACGTCTGTGTCAAAATGTTCGTCTTGGTAGCGATTGCTTGTATAGGAATTGAGTTTCCGTTGCACGGTTTAGGCTTAAATTACTTTTTTGTGGCGAAAAGTGAAGCTAACATTTCCTAACTAGCTAGCCACAGTCACTAACGCATCACTAACGTATGCGTGACTACCTGTAGCAGAACATTAGCATAGCAGCTCGTTAACTTCTGGGAGATAACTGCTAACTACCTAAAACAGCAAGACAGCTGCAGAAAGAGGGCAGGGCGATAAAAAACACAATTGTGAAATGTAAAGTACAATATGTTATACGCTAGCAAGTACATCTACTTTCGGAAACAGTAGTTTGCTATTTCACTGAGGCGTTAGCGTCATGACATTAGCCTCTGTTGCCCGACACATATGACAGCGGTCTTTGATACATCTGTTTTCAATCGTAAAAATAAACATTCCTCACACATAAATGTTTGTTTTAGGATTTATTATGACATTAGATTACAAGTAAACGATTTGTTGGTGAAATGATCATTACCTGTGGTTTTAAAGCAGTGTACCTCACTGCAACGCTGTACGCGAGACACTGGTAAGAAAAACTATTCCACTGCTGTTTAAAGATCCTGTAAAGCAAATTCATGATTTGCTTCTCAGTACATTATATACGTGTGAAATGAGTTCCTGAAAGCATGTGCAAAGCGCGAAAACTTTGTCGCACTGAAATGAGGAGTTAAACCGTAGAACAGTTGGAGAACTGCTGATTTTCTCACTATTTCAAAGCCTAATGTAAAGATCCTGGAAAGTGGAATTGAAAACGAGTTTCAATTTCACCACACCACAGAAGAATGTGTTATTAACTACCCATCCAAAATCGAATGAAAAAAAACATAGACAAGTATGTTAAATTAGGCTTTGAAATAGTAGTACAGCAGGAGGGAGTCAGGTGGCTGAGCGGTTAGGGAATCGGGCTAGTAATCCGAAGGTTGCCAGTTCGATTCCCGGTCATGCCAACTGACGTTGTGTCCTTGGGCAAGGCACTTCACCCTACTTGCCTCGGGGGAATGTCCCTGTACTTACTGTAAGTCGCTCTGGATAAGAGCGTCTGCTAAATGACTAAATGTAATGTAAAATGTAAATGTAAAGGAGGAACCATTCAGTGTGATCTGACGTAGATCGGTCAAAATGACGTAGATAGGTATGTTTTTGGCACCGCCCATTAAAACCTGATCTTAAAATGGAAGAGAAACTGTTCTACTGTCTAACTCAACATTTCAGTGCAACAAAGTTTTCGCGCTTTGCACATGCTTTCAGGAACTCATTTCACACGTATATAATGTACTGAGAAGCAAATCATGGAATTTGCTTTACAGGATCTTTAACATACTTGTCTGTTTTTTTTTTTATTCGAATTTGGATGGTTAGTTAATAACACATTCTTCTGTGGTGTGGTGAACTTAAAACTCGTTTTCAATTCCACTTTACAGGATCTTTAACAAACATTAGGAAGCCAAACGCAGACAGAAAATTTTCGGCACGCTCCTTATTTAAATCAAAAGTCTCCATTGTTTTTCGATGTCACTGTCGAAAGGGGAGGGGGGCCTACGTGCGTGTTTCAAGAGCTATTTGTGTGTGGATCGCAAAAGACCGAAAAGAATGTCTCAAAATTACGTCATTGGAAGAAGGATTGAACGCGTATATTTGGCGATCCACAAATGCAAATTTAACACTTCAAACGCAGAATGTTAACTATTTTAAGAAATTGCAAACGAAATATTTACGAATAGACATCTATGTGTACAAATCACAGCACATTTATGTAAATGCCAACTTACAAATCAGGATTAAGAATTTAGTTTTTGTGGATCGCAAAACACATTTGTAAATCGTGGAACATTTGTGGATCATGGTACTTGCATTTACGAATAATTTTGAGACATCTCTCTCCATACGATTCCATCCGAAATACTGCCGGTGACAACATTGCTAGAATAAGCGTGTGTCAAAGGGGGTTCAGCTTGTTTCAAAGGTCCTTTATTCATGAATGAATGCAAAATGAGCAGGCTAAATGCTTGAAAATATCACTGGAAGGGAAAAACTTAAAGGACGTTTAAGTCATAGAGGTTATGACCATTTTTACAACGGATTGCCCAAATTCTTCGTTTTGATGCAACTTTTCAACTATGAGGCTGCTATATAGCCGATCATCATTCCCTCTTGCAGTGGAAATTAGATGGCAACCGTTTCATTCTACACTACACTCTTAGTATTTTGAGTTATAAATGAGCAGCAACAAATGTATGCATTTAAATCTATGCAATATTGATAAATAATAAGTATGCATTTTTATATAAAATATACAGAATTATCAGTTAAAAAAATGTCAGTTAAAAAACGGACCCATCTGCAATAGACGCAAGCACACCCCACAATTTCCCCAGAAATTGTACCCTCTTTACATTTAATTTCGTACACTTTTATCCTTACAAGAAAAAGCAAAAGGAGCATAGGTCAATGATCATAAACAACGAGATAAGAACCCCAAAACAATGTGGGTAGCCAAAACATGAAGCATACATTGTGAAAAGCAAATAAGAGCCAATGGGTAGAACCAGAAGAGCATGTAGTTAAACAAGTTACAATTAAATGACATGATCCTCGAAAGTGCTAGAGTGTACCTGGAGGAAAGCAAGTAACAACTAGAGAGGGTACAATTTCTGGGGAAATTGTAGGGTGTGCTTGCTTGCGTAGGTTGCACAGGGGTCCGTTTTTGAATGACATTTTTACAACTGATATTTCTGTATATTTTATATAAAAATGCATACTTATTATTTATAAAGATTACATAGATTTAAAAGCATTTTTTTTTGCTGCTCATTTACAACTGAAAATACGAGTGAAGTATAGAATGAATTAGATGTCTTCTCATTTCCCCTGCAAGAGGCAGCCTCAACGTTGAATCAAAACGAATACATTTGGCAGACCGGTGTAAAAATTGACCTAATCTCTATGACTTAAACGTAATTTTAAGTTTTTCCCTTCTCATGATATTTTCAGGCATTTAGCCTACTCATTGCATTCATTCATTAATAAAGAACCCCCTTTGAAGATTATTCTACGACGTTACCCGGTAGTAGAAGATGGAATCGCGATTCAAACAGTACCATCTGCTAACTGAAAATATGCCCCCCAAAACGTAAATAAGCTTGACATTTATTTAGTGGAAAATCGCTCATTCATAAAAACCTCACTGGTAGCGATCATTGTCAGTAACAACGCAAAATGCGATATAGCCCTGTGTGGAGAATCTGCCCCGGTAAATTGTACTACTACTGTACAGTACTAGACTACTGTTGTGTTCGTCTTGGTAGCGATTGCGTTGGTTGAATTGGATTTAACGTTCCGTTGTACGGTTTAAACTGAAATTAATTATTTTCATGAACAGATTGACAACGTTTAGGCTGTGGCAATGAAGTTCAGGTTAGTAGTTAGATAGACTTTTGATTTAAGAAAGGGGAGTGCCGAACATGTTCTGTCGCCGTTTGACTTCCTAAACAGCTGTGTAGTGTAGATGTTTTTGTAGTGTGTCTCGTGTAAGCTACAGCGTTGCAATGAGCTACACTGGTTTGAAACCACAGGTAATGGTAATTTCACCAACAAATCGTTTTCTAATGTCAGAATAAATCCTACAACGAAAATGTATATGTGAGGAATGTTTATTTTAACGATTGAAAACAGATAACGCTACATCATAGACCACTGTAGTATGTGTTGCCCGGGCAACACAGGCTAATGTCATGATGCTAATACTTCAGTGAAATAGTAGACTACTGTTTCCGAAAGTAGATGTACTTCCTTAATAATATCAGCTTATATTGTACATTACACATCACAATTGTGTGTCATATCACAAAGTAAAATGAGTAAATAGTTATCACCCTGGCCTCTTTTCTTGTGGCGTTTCTGCAGCTGCCTTGCAGTAAAGCTATAGTTAGCCTAGCTATCCCCCAAGTTAACAGATGCGAAACGAATGTTCTGCCAAAGGTAGTCACGCGTGTTTTCGTGACGTTAGTGACGCAGTGACGTTAGTAACGTCAGTGACTGTGGCTAGCAAATTAGCCACCGTTAGCTTCACTTTTCGCCACAAAAACTTAACTTAAGCCTAAACCATGCAACGGAACGTAAATTCCAATAGAAGCAACTCAATCGCTACCAAGACGAAACTTTTGACACCTACGTTGTCTATGTAGGCCAAATATTGACTGAGTTTTAGGGGGGCAAAAAAAATAAAATAATAATATATATGTGAGAGAACAAAGGTTGCGCCCTTGCCGAAGGCAAAGCACACCCAATAATGGCCGGGTTTCCCAGATTCGATCGTTCTTAAGGACTAAAGAAGGCTCCTAAGAAGCTCTTAGCGCTTAAGAGCTTCTTAAAGAATCTGGGAAACCCGGCCAATATCATTCACAGCGAGTACAAATAGTTAAATCAGTACAACTACCCAACAGGTGGTTGGGTAGTTGTGTTCCATAAGTGTCATTGCGTTCCTGGAGGAAATCAACTAATATCTTTTAGAACAAATCTTTCTTAAGTGCTGTTTTACTCACTCTCTAAATTTCTCATACTATAACTTGTATCTGCATAGTAGGGGTGGAACGGTACACTGAAGTCACGGTTTGGTTCATACCGCGGTTCAGACATCACGGTTCGGTACGAGTTCGGTACAACCATGGGCGTAGATTTAGGGGGGGACGCTAGGTACTAGTCCCCACCAATATTTTAAGATGACAAAAGTGTCCCCACCAATATTTTAGCGAACTCCTTTGTGCTGTAATTTGGATCGATTCCGAAAAAATATTTTGCACAATATATTTGCAAAACTCATTTGTATTATTGTTCGTCGCCCAGAAAAGTGAAAAATACATTTTCAAGTTATCCAATGCGCCCTTCGAGCCTGCGAGACAAGATGATGTAATTTAATTGGCTTCGTGAATCTTGACTTGCAGAAAGAGAGCTGTCAGTAGTCTGACACGGTAAACTACTAAATACGCCAGGAAATAATAAAGCCTCATATTAGTATTTCGTTTGGTCTCAGCATTGATATTTTTGACCCTTTTGTGATAGGAAAATGTCACCCAAAAAGAAAAGATATATCAGAAGTTTTTTCACCACCCAGAGAGTAAGTAGCTATCAAGAAGAAGGTCGTTGTTAGTTAGCTAGTAGGAAAACTACCCACACAATGCAAACCTGCTAGCCTTATATCGCCACCCATTCTACAATGGAAACATGTTTTGAAAGTCATTAGTGTAGTAGAGCATGTAACTTTCTATCCCTAGCGTCTGCAATCTTTCGACCAGTGTGTTAGCAGCAGCTGGTCTTGTTGAAGCCAGAAGGATAAAGCTAACCTACCCACATAATGGGACCGTGCTAGTTTAGCCTAGTACCAGCAGGCTAGCAACTTTTAACTGGTAATAAGTAGTTAGGCCTATATAATCCCTTGGATACTGTGCAGGAAAAACAACACTCTGAAGCTACAGATGTAGAGCAGGTTGGTGATGAATCAGCATCAGGGGTTCAGATGAGAAGTTGAATTTGTCCATTTTGGTAAAGATTGCATTAAATTGCTGTTTTTAAGGGATGTTTAGACAATGTTACCCATGAATGTTATTATTCACACTTATACTTGTAGGTATTAAAAAGGTGTTATAAATTGGGATGCCCAAATATAACTAATTATTTCATTGCTCATAAGTCCAGTACAGATGACGTAGGCCTAGTACTGCTCCATAAAACCTAAACCAATTACCTACATATATATATATATTTTGGTGGGGGGGGGGGGGGGGGGGCGTTCAGTGTCCCTACCAAAGCTGAGACCAAACCTACGCCCTTGGGTACAACGGAGGGAAAAGCAAAACAAACTAGGTTCCTCTACAAGTGAATACGGGCGCTTTGAAGACGTACATTTATGCATTTAGCAGACGCTTTTATCCAAAGCGACTTCCAAGAGAGAGTTTTACAAAAGTGCATAGGTCACTGATCATAACAACGAGATAGCCCCAAACATTGCGAGCAGCCAAAACATGAAGCATACATTGTGGAAAACCAAATAAGTGCCAAAGGGAAGAACCATAAGAGCATGCAGTTAAACAAGTTACAATTGAACAACATGAAACTCCCCACAAGAGTGCAAGAGTGTACCTGTAGAAAAAAACAATCAACAGTAAAAATATTTCAGTGCGAGTACAAGAATTTGAAACCGTTACAACTAACCAACAAGAGCAACAAGTCTCTCAATATGAGTCATTGTGATCCTGGAGGAAACTAACATCAGGTCCAGCCAAGCATTCCTAAGTGCCGTTGTACTCCCGGAACAAGTGCATCTTGAGCCTTTTCTTGAAGGTGGGGAGACAGTCAGTGTCCCTGACGGAGGTGGGGAGTTGATTCCACCATTGGGGGGCCAGTCAGGAGAAGAGCTTGTGTTGGGACCCAACACAAGAAGATGAAGATGACAGATTTAAGATTTTTTTTGGCCCTATTTGTATGTGTATCTAAAGGCTGGTTGAGCACTGTAGGGAGAAGTTAGACTGTTTTTTTTTGTCTCGTTCCAGTGATTGGCACACCTGGGTGATGGCGTCGGATATTTTTTGTCATTTAACACACGCCAGATGCGTTATATGCGTTAGCATGTTAGATGTAGCCTATTTCCACTCACATACCCCACAACTGCTGAACAACGCCGACACACAGTGCTCGTCTTATCCACCACTCTCTAGCCTGTACTACTGTAACTGAATGGGAAAGTTTTCCCAAACTTCCGATCTTAAAGAGGCTGGCGGGTCCTCTGGCGTTTTTTTTTTTTTTTTTTTTTGGCTCTCGACGAAGGCGGTCGCATTTTATCCTCCCCTCCCTGACCTTCCCTGCTTGGCTGTGTCTTGTGTCTTGTCTTGTCTCAAGATACTCTCTCATCATCACTCTCCAAAACTAGAAGCATGGAATTAATTAGCTGGTCTCTCAATGCTATTGACACCATCTTCTCGAAGAGAAGCTCGGGTTCGGGGGAACCCAACTGTCTGGACGGGACGTTCGCAGCTGGCTACACGATGGACGCGTGGGAGAATTGGCGTGTCGTGTGTCTAGCGGCGCTTTCCGTGGAGGACGTTGAAGACATCTTCATATTCGGAACCATGATTACAGGCTTTCTGCTGTTTGGAATAGGCGCTGGCTTTGTATATCGGAAAATTAAGGAAACGGCTGCAGCCATCAAAAGCCCATTAGGCTGCCCGATATGATTGATGCGGTGGGCAGAGTTGTTGGAGCTCAGACTGTGAACTTACAACGCAGCATTGATTACAACATGGATAAGTTTGCGGCTTTGCAAAGGAAGATGGAGGACATGGAGACCTTCCTGAAGGGTGGACGTGAAAATTGAGTTGCGGCTACTCGTCAAAACAACTACCCCAATCTTATCCACTTTCGGCCCCGTAACCAGCACAGGCCTTGGCCAAGGCCGTCGCTGGAAAACAACTCCCCTGGAGAGCGCTGAAGTGAGACTATCTTGCTCCTCCCTGTGTCCAGCGCCTACCATGGCTGCAGGTCCAGATGCTGCTTGTCTACCCCCCCCACTCCCCGTTGCAAGTCACGTGTTTTTGTAAATGTTGTTGTGCTTATGTGCTGAGGTTTTTGTCTGTTCCCACACTGTACTCCTCTAGGAGCATTGTCTGGGTGTTGCCTTTTTCTCTCCTCCTCTCTCCTCATGTTATGCTGTAACTTTCTAGTCTCGTCCTGTCTACCCCCTTGTCATGTTTGTGTATTAGAAACTGCAAGTGGCAGCTCGGATCTAAGATGGATTCGAGAGACCGCAGATAGAGTGCGGCTAGTTTGGTTAAACGTTTTAGATCAACACTTGTATTATTGTTTTTGTTGATTTTATGTAAGCACTTTGAGCTGCAATTCTTGTATGAAAAGTGCTATATAAATAAAGTCTTACTTACTTACTGACTCTATCTTTCGTGGGTCGCCACCACTCGCCATACTTGTCCTTAAGCGGGGCAACAGATTAGGTGTCCCTAAAGAACACGAGTATCTAACAGTATTTCCGCATTACATTAATTAATTTGCAGCAACTTTTATTTATTTTTATACCGTGTATTCTCCGTGTAATTTCATGCACCGAATCGTGACGCCCGTACCGTTTCGGTTCAATACGAATACATGTACCGTTCCACCCCTACTGCATAGTCAGTAAACTGCATGTTACATAGCTTAATGACACCAGGACTCTGAGTGGACACTGAAATAAACTCACCCATTAGTGATCTGAGAGTCTCTCTCTGTTTCTGCACCTTCATCAGCCGCTGTTGTGCTCTCTCTTCCTCTGCCCTCCTCCTCTCCTCCATCTTCTCCAGGACCTCTTTGTCCATCTCATAGTGGCCTCCTCTGTTTCCTGCCACCATCTCCTCCACCTTGTCCAGCAGCTCAGCGATCTGAGTGTCATCACCCCTGTTCTTATTGTTTAGGACATGATACCTGTTTCTACATTTCTCAACAAGCCACTGGAGGGCCTTCCCTTCTCTTTCAATGTGCTGCTCAATGGTTGTGTCTCCCAGACGGTCCCCACGAGTGAACAGCACTATAGTGTGACTCCAGACTCTATCACTGAAAAGCTGCATGTGTCCCTCGACTGATCTTCTGTGTTTCTCTGTGAATGAGACATCCTGCCGTATGACCAGGAGGAGAGTGTGGGGTCCTGGAGGACACAGAGACACACTGCGTACTATCTCCTGTTTAACCAGATCAGTAGTGTCCTCTACAGGGAAATCCCTCCGCCATCCTGGAGTGTCGACCACAGTGACCTGCCTCCCTGCTACTTCTCCCTGTCTCTTTACACACTGAGCAGCTGTCCTCAGGTCAAACTCCTCTCTGCCCAGGATGGTGTTTCCTGACAAACTCTTCCCTGCAACTCTCACCCCCAGCAGCACAATCCTCAGCTCTGAGAGATGGAGGGAGTCACCTGTCAGAGAGAGAGAGATAAAGATCGGGAGAAAAAGATGCATGAGAGAGAAAGGGAGATTGGGAAACAGAAAGTTGAGAGTCAAAGAGATTGCATTTTCTTTTTAAGTTCACAATGATCTAAGGTTAAAGGTTATGTTGAGTGAAGTGTCTACACCACATGATAATAATGTACGTTGCAGACATGATCTCTGTTCACATGAATGTATCCAAAATGTTATTTTTTTTAACTGGATACACATGTACAAAATTGCTCAACCATTATTTAACTGATGTTTTCTCATACTATAACCAGTCCCTAAATATCCAGCATACTGCATGTTACATAGTTTAATAACACCAGGACTCTGGGTGGACACTGAAATAAACTCACCCATTAGTGACCTGAGAGTCTCTCGTTGTTTTTGCACCTTCATCAGCCTCTGTTGTGCTCTCTCTTCCTCTGCCCTCCTTCTCTCCTCTATCTTCTCCAGGATCTCTCTGTCCATCTCATAGTGGCCTCCTCTGTTTCCTGCCACCATCTCCTCCACCTTGTCCAGCAGCTCAGTGACCTGAGTGTCATCAGCCCTGTTCTTATTGTTGAGGACATGATACCTGTTCTCACATTTCTCAACAAGCCAGTGGAAGGCCTTCCCTTCTCTCTCAATGTGCTGCTCAATGGTTGCGTCTCCCAGACAGTCCCCACCAGTGAACAGCACTATAGTGTGACTCCAGACTCTCTCACTGAAAAGCTGCATGTGTCCCTCGACTGATCTTCTCTCTTCCCCTGTGAAAGGGACATCCAGCGTTATGACCAGGAGGAGAGTGTGGGGTCCTGGAAGACACAGAGACACACTGTGTACTATCTCCTGTATAACCTGCTCAGTAGTGTCCTCTACAGGGAGATTACTCCACCATCCTGGAGTGTCGACCACAATGACCTGCCTCCCTGCTACTTCTTCTTGTCTCTTCACACACTGAGCAGCTGTCCTGTCAAACTCCTCTCTGCCCAGGATGGTGTTTCCTGATGAACTCTTCCCAGCACGTCTTCCCCCCAGCAGCACAATCCTCAGCTCTGAGAGATGGAGGGAATCACCTGTCAGAGAGAGAGAGAGAGAGTTTTACGTCTCCTGCCCTGTTTGCATGTGTGTTCTGTCTTGCTGTGTTTTGTCCCTCTGTGTTTTCCCCTCTCTCTCGACCACCCATGTCGTTCGTTCGTCCGCCTTTGGCCAGTTATCCATCATCCGAATCGCCGCCTGGTGCAAATCACCATACTTCCTGTTCAAAGTCTCACCTGTCCTTCGTTCGAGAGCCAGAGCAGGGCGTGAGCAGAGATTTTCTGTTCCTGAGTGTTGTGATGTGTCTGTTTGGTGTTACCAGTTTTTTTTACCTATACGTAAACCTACGCAGTATAGTGTTTAACGTTTGGATATTCTTATGTTTCTACGGCAGGGACAAGGGGACAGGTTAGCTGCCCATGGGCCTACATCCCCATCACGTACCTGTTAACATCATTAGGTAAGGAACGGGCGCAACCCAATGTACTTTTGACTAGAGAGGCATTAGTTTGGGTAGGCAGGATAGTCTGGAGGTTTTTTTCTTGTTTGATTCTTTGGCATGGTTCATGGTTCTCTTGTTCCCTGCGTCGTCTATTTGTGTAAAGAAACAAACAAACCTTTCATATGTACCCCGGTGTCTCGGTTTTCCTGTTAGTCACCTGTTCGGGAAGCTCAATTAATGTTACATCCTTTCCTATAGAAGACAGATCGTAAGAAAGAGGAAAATATGTATGGATGCACGAGAGAAAATGAGATTGAGAAACGGAAAATTTTGAGTGAAAAATATTGCATTTTCTTTGTAAGTTCACAATGATCTGAGTTTAAAGGTTGTGTTGAGTGAAGTGTGGACACCAACTGGTAATAATGTAAGTTCTCTGTTTACATGAATGTATAATATTTTTTTTTTTACTGAATACACCGTTGGGCCCACCACCCATGGGAGAAACCGTGGGAGTCGGGTGCGCTGCCACATGGGTGGCAGTGAAGGCCAGAGGTCGCGATGGACCAAACCAGGGCGGCAAGGCTTGCTCTGGGGACATGGAACGTCAGCTCGCTGGGGGGGAAAGAGCCGTAACTGGTGTGGGAGGTGGAGCACTACCAGTTGGATCTGGTGGGGCTTACCTCTACGCACAGTTGTGGCTCTGGATCCTTACTCCTTGATAGGGGAGGGATGTTATTCTTCTCTGGAATTGACCAGGGTGTGAGGTGACGGGCGGGTGTGGGGATACTCACAAGCCCCCGGCTGATCGCCGCTATTTTGGAGTTTACCCCGGTGGATGAGTTTACCCAACGCCTACGGGTTGTGGGGCAGAAACCTCTGACTGTTGTCTGTACATATTCCCCGAACAGCAGTTCGAAGTATTCTGCCTTTTTGGAGACCCTGAATGGAGTCCTGTATAGGGCCCCAGTAGGGGATTCCATAGTGCTGCTGGGAGACTTCAACGCACACATGGGAAATGACAGGGACACCTGGAGAGGCATGATTGGGAGTAACGGTCGCCCCGATCTGAACCCGAGTGGATGTTTTTTTGTTGGATCCTGGCATCCTATGCCAGGATCCTGTTTGTGGACTTCAGCTCCGCCTTCAACACCATCATCCCTGCCCTGCTTCAGGACAAGCTCTCCCAGCTGAACATGCCCGACTCCACCTGCAGGTGGATCACAGACTTCCTGTCTGACAGGAAGCAGTGCGTTAAGCTGGGAACACAAGTCTCTGACTCCCGGTCCATCAGCACCGGATCTCCTCAGGGCTGCGTCCTTTCCCCTCTGCTCTTCTCCCTGTATACCAACAGCTGCACCTCCAGTCATCCGTCTGTCAAACTTCTGAAGTTTGCGGACGACACCACCCTCATTGGGCTCATCTCTGACGGGGATGAGTCTGACTATAGGTGGGAGGCTGACAACCTGGTGAACTGGTGTAGCCAGAACAACTTGGAGCTCAATGCTCTTAAGACAGTGGAGATGGTTGTGGACTTCAGGAAGAATACAGCCCCACTCACCCCCATCACCCTGTGCGACTCCCCAGTCAACACTGTGGAGTCCTTCCGCTTCCTGGGCACCATCCTCTCCCAGGACCTCAAGTGGGAACTGAACATTAGCTCCCTCACCAAAAAAGCACAACAGAGGATGTACTTCCTACGGCAGCTGAAGAAATTCAACCTGCCAAAGACAATGATGGTGCACTTCTACACAGCCATCATTGAGTCCATCCTCACCTCTTCCATCACCGTCTGGTACGCTGCTGCCACTGCCAAGGACAAGAGCAGACTGCAGCGTATCATCCGCACTGCTGAGAAGGTGATCGGCTGCAATCTGCCTACCCTCGAGGACCTGCACACCTCGAGGACCCTGAGGCGTGCGAGGAAGATTGTGGCCAACCCCTCCCACCCTGGTCACTCCCTGTTCCAGCTACTCCCCTCTGGCAGAAGGCTGCGGTCCATCAGGACCAAAACCTCACACCATAAGAACAGTTTCTTTCCATCTGCTACTGGCCTCTTCGACAAGGCCAAGGACTTCCATTGACATTCATTCACTTATTTAACTATTATAAGTCCATCTAATGGCAATTCAGTATGCATAAGCCACTTTATCTCAGTATCCGATTGCACTGTTGACCATTCATGCTGCTCATTATTCCTATTTTTATAAATATTTTATTTTATATTTAAATTGTTGTATTCTTAGATTGTTTAGTTCTTAGAAATAGTTAAACTTTTGTACTTTTACTTAATTTAAGATCTGTATATGTTTAGTGTTTTGCACCTCCCTGCCACAGTAAATTCCGTGTTTGTATAACATACATGGCGAATAAACCGAATTCTGATTCTGATTTCTGTGCTAGTCATGTTTTATCTATAACAAACACCATGTTAAGACATAAGGATGCTCATAAGTGTACATGGTACCAGAGCACCCTAGACCGAAGGTCGATGATTGATTTTGTAATCGTGTTGTCGGATCTGAGACCGTATGTTTTGGACACTCGGGTGAAGAGAGGGGCTGAGCTGTCAACCGATCACCATCTGGTGGTGAGTTGGGTCAGGGGGTGGGGGAAGACTCTGGACAGACCTGATAAGCCCAAGCGAGTAGTGAGGGTGAACTGGAACATTTGGAGGAGGCCCCTGTCCATGAGATCTTCAACTCACACCTCCGGCAGAGTTTCTCAGGCATCCTTGCAGAGGTTGGGGCCATTGAACCGGAGAGGGCAATGTTCAGAGCTTCCATTGCTCAAGCCACAGTGGAGAGCTGCAGCCTCGGGATCTTAGGTGCCTCAAGGGGCGCTAACCCTTGAACACCGTGGTGGACACTGGTGGTCAGGGAAGCCGTCCGACTGAAGAAAGAGGCCTTCCGGGATATGTTGTCCCGGAGGTCTCCGGAGGCAGCTGCAAGGTACCGACAGGCCCAACAGGCTGCGGCTTCTGCTGTGAGAGAAGAAAAGCAGCGGGTGTGGGAGAAGTTCGGAGAACCCATGTAGAAGGACTTTCAGTCTGCACCAAGGTGATTCTGGAAAACCATCCGCCACCTCAGGAGGGGTAAGCAGGGAACCATCCGAGCTCTGTACAGCAAAGATGGGACGTTGTTGACCTCAACTGAGGAGGTTATTGGGTGGTGGAAGGAACACTTTTAAGAACTCCTAAATCCCACCATGTCCTCTATGATAGAGGCAGGGCCGGAGGCTGATGGGGGATCAGATTACATTTCGCTGGGGGACGTCACTGAGGTAATCAAACAACTCTGCAGTGGCAAAGCCCCGGGGATTGATGAGATCCGCCCAGAAATGCTGAAATCTTCGGATGTGGAGGGGGTGTCATGGATGACATGTGTTTTGTGTATCTGGAGAAGGCGTATGACCGGGTCCCCCAGGAGATACTGTGGGAGGTGGTGCGGGAGTATGGGGTGATGGGGGCCCTTTTTAGGACGATCCAATCCCTGTCCACCCAAAGTGAGAGCTGTGTACGGGTCCTCGGCAGAGTCGAGTTCGTTCCATGTGGGGGTTGGTCTTCCTGTCATTCGTGACCTTCAGCACTCACTGGATCGTTTCACAGTCGAGTGTGAAGCGGCTGGGATGAGGATCAGCACCTAAATTTGAGGCCATGGTTCTCAGCAGGAAACCGATGGAGTGCTCACTCCCGGTAGGGAATGAGTACTTACCCCAAGTGAAGGAGTTAATTTACCTCTGGGTCTTGTTTGTGAGTGAGGGGAGAATGGAGCGAGAGGTTGGCCGGAGAATCGAGGTAGCGGGGGCGGTATTGCATTCGCTGTATCGCACCGTTGAGCCGGAAGGCAAAGCTCTCGATCTACCGGTCAATTTTCCTTCCTACCCTCACCTATGGTCATGAAGGTTGTGTCATGACCAAAAAAACGAGGTCGCGAGTACAAGCAGCCTAAATGGTTTTCCTCAGGAGGATGGCTGGCGTCTCCCTTAGAGATAGGGTGAGGAGCTCAGTCATCTGTGAGGAGCTCGGAGTAGAGGCGCTGCTCCTTTGCGTTGAAAGGAGCCAGTTGAGGTGGTTTGGGCACCTAGTAAGGATGCCTCCTGGGCGCCTCCCTAGGGAGGTGTTCCAGGCACATCCAGCTGGAAGGAGCCCTCGGGGAAGACCCAGGACTAGGTGGAGAGATGATATCTCCACACTGGCCTGGGAACGCCTCGGGGTCCCCCAGTCAGAAATGGTCAATGTGGCTTGAGATAAGGACGTTAGGGCCCCCTGCTGGAGCTGCTGCCCCCGCACTCCGGATAAGTGGTTGGTGATGGATGGATGGATACACATTATGTACAATATTGTTCAACCATTATAAAACTGATGTTTTCTCATGCTATAACCAGTCCCTAAATATCCAGCATACTGCATGTTACATAGCTTAATAACACAAGGACTCTGGGTGGACACTGAAATAAACTCACCCTTTAGTGATCTGAGAGTCTCTCTTTGTTCCTGCATCTTCATCAGCCTCTGTTGTGCTCTCTCTTCCTCTACCCTCCTTCTCTCCTGTATCTTCTCCAGGATCTCTCTGTCCATCTCATAGTGGCCTCCTCTGTGTCCTGCCACCATCTCCTCAATCTTGTCCAGCAGCTCAGTGACCTGAGAGCCATCACCCCTGTTCTCATTGTTGAGGACATGATACCTGTTCCTACATTTCTCAACAAGCCACTGGAGGGCCTTCCCTTCTCTCTCAATGTGCTGCTCAATGGTTGTGTCTCCCAGACGGTCCCCACGAGTGAACAGCACTATAGTGTGACTCCAGACTCTCTCTCTGAGAAGCTGCATGTGTCCCTCCACTGATCTTCTCTCTTCCTCTGTGAATGAGACACCCAGTCGTATGACCAGGAGGACAGTGTGGGGTCCTGGAGGACACAGAGACACACTGCGTACTATATCCTGTTTAACCAGCTCAGCAGTCTGCTCTAAAGGGAAATTCTTCCACCATCCTAGAGTCTCGACCACAGTGACCTGCCTCCCTGCTACTTCTCCCTGTCTCTTCACACACTGAGCAGCTGTCCTCAGGTCAAACTCCTCTCTGCCCAGGATGGTGTTTCCTGATGAACTCTTCCCTTCACGTTTCCCCCCCAGCAGCACAATCCTCAGCTCTGAGAGATGGAGGGAATCACCTGTCAGAGAGAGACAGATAAAGATAGGGAGAAAAGATAGATGCATTAGAGAGAAAGTGAGATTGAGAAACAGAAAGTTGAAAATAAAAGCGATTGCATTTTCTTTCTAAATTCACAATAATCTAAGTTTAAAAGGTTATGTTGAGTGAGGCGTCTACACCACATGGTAATAATGTAACTTGCACACATAATTTCTGTTCACATGAATGTATCCTAAAAAATACAATTTACTGGATACACATTATGTACAATATTGCTCACCCATTATTGAACTGATGTTTTCTCATACTATAACCAGTTCCTAAATATCCAGCATGCTGCATGTTACATAGCTTGTGGCACAACAGCTCACTGAGCACCTCTCCTCAAATCAGCTTTATGAACCTCTCCAGTCTGGATTTCGTCTCCACCACAGCACTGAAACTGCATTAGCCAGGGTAGTCAATGATCTACTGTTAGCCTCTGACGCGGGTTCTATCTCTGTCCTGGTTCTTATAGACCTAAGTGCAGCTTTTGACACGGTGGATCATGAGATTCTCTTGGAACGTATGGAGAACTATGTTGGGATTTCTGGTACGTCACTTCAGTGGTTTAAATCGTATCTATCTTTTAGATCACAATATGTCCACTAATGATGGCTGCTCATCCAGGAGCTCCACTGTAAAATACAGAGTACCACAGGGTTCAGTTCTAGGCCCTCTGTTATTTTCACTCTATATGCTGCCTTTAGGAAACATAATTAGAAGCTTTGGGGTACATTTTCACTGTTATGCAGATGATACTCAGCTATATATGTCTATAAAGTCTGGAGAATTTCCACATGCTATGGAAAAATTTGTTTCTAGGTTGAGAGCTTGGATGACTGCAAATTTCCTTCTTCTAAATTCGGATAAAACCGAGGTTCAAATTTTCGGTCCTAAAAAATATAGAAATAATTTTTCCAATCTGACCTTAGACCTAAACGGCGTCAAAGTCTCTCAAAGCCAGCTGGTAAAAAATCTAGGAGTCACAATGGACCCAGACCTTTCGTTTGAGTAGCATATTAAGCAAATTACCAGAACTGCATTTTTCCATCTACGTAATATTGCCAAAATACAAAGATTTCTCTCAAAGGATGATGCTGAAAAACTAATACATGCATTTGTTACGTCCCGATTGGACTATTGCAATGTGTTGTTCTCTGGCCTCCCAATTACCCACCTAAAAAATTTACAGCGGGTGCAAAATGCTGCTGCTAGACTATTGACCAGAACAAGAAGGTTTGATCACATAACATCTACTCTTGTCTCTCTACACTGGCTCCCTATCCAAGCCAGAGCTGACTTCAAAGTGAGTCAGGTGGCTGAGCGGTGAGGGAGTCGGGATAGTAATCCGAAGGTTGCCAGTTCGATTCCCAGTCATGCCAACTGACGTTGTGTCCTTGGGCAAGGCACTTCACCCTACTTGCCTCGGGGGAATGTCCCTGTACTTACTGTAAGTCGCTCTGGATAAGAGCGTCTGCTAAATGACTAAATGTAAATGTAAAGTTCTACTACTAATCTACAAATCTCTGCATGGATTGGCACCACTGTACCTCTCCGGTCTCCTTGCACCCTATTGCCCCGCAAGGACACTTAGATCTCAAGATGCCGGCTATCTGGTGGTTCCCAAAATTAAGAAAAAAACAGCTGGAGGTAGGGCGTTCTCATATAGAGCACCTCTTCTCTGGAACAAATTACCTGTCTCAATTAAGGATTCTGATACTGTTTCGACATTTAAAATTAGGTTAAAAACGTTATTGTTTAGTCAATTCTATGAATGTTAAAGGTAAGTATGTTACTAGTTGGAGGCAACGGGGGACGGGTTGTTTCCATCCTTATTCTATAAGTATAACTTATTTTAGAGTCCTCTTCCCCTGGAACAGATTTCATGTTCCAACTGAGGGGGGCTGTCGCTGTCTTGATGTGTGGGGCTGCATCAAATACCCCTTTTTTGCTCTGTTAAATTGCTGCACCAGTCCACACTTGACCGGTGGGAATCTCATTCTATTATGACTGTAACTGTTAGCTGCTCTTGGCATTCTCTAATCCCTGCTCTCCTCTCTCTGTCCCCCCCCCACATACATCCCTTGTGGTGTGGGGGGTTTGAGTTGTCAGCACCTGCCTGGTCGGCCAACGCTGGACCTGGTCGCGAGTCTCCCGGTCCTGTCCTACATCTATGAAGTTGAACAATGGATTTTGGTGTTTCAAAACCCATCGACACTGTATGACTATGTTTAGCCTGTGTTCTGCTCCTCTCTCTCACCAACCGTCTCTGGAGGAGGGGATCCCTCTCTGAATTGCTCCTCCCAAGGTTTCTTCCATTTTTTCTCCTGTTGAGAGTTTTTCTGGGAGTTTTTCCTTGTCTTCCTTGAGGGTTTAGGTTGGTTGAGGGGCAGTTCTATGGGCGTATGTGAAGCCCTCTGTGACATGCTTGCGTGTAAAAAGGGCTATACAAATAAATTTGATTTGATTTGAGCTTAATAACACCAGGCACAACATGCTAGCAGACAAACTTTGTAGCACAATGGCGTGTGATGTTTTTGTCTCCTAGTGGGCCGGCCGCAAGCAATAAAGCTTTCTTAAACTTGTTCACCGACTGTGCAATGCTTGATAGATTAATATTTCCCACAGGGTGGACACTGAAATAAACTCACCCATTAGTGATCTGAGAATCTCGCTCCGTTTCTGCACCTTCATCAGCCTCTGTTGTGCTCTCTCTTCCTCTGCCCTCCTTCTCTGCTCTATCTTCTCCAGGACCTCTTTGTCTGTCTCATAGTGGCCTCCTCTGTTTCCTGCCACCATCTCCTCCATCTGGTCCAGCAGCTCAGTGACCTGAGTGTCATCACCCCTGTTCTTATTGTTGAAGACATGATACCTGTTCCCACATTTCTCAACAAGCCACTGGAGGGCCTTTCCTTCTCTCTCAATGTGCTGCTCAATGGTTGTGTCTCCCAGACAGTCCCCACAGGTGAACAGCACTATAGTGTGACTCCAGACTATCTTACTGAGAAGCTGCAGGTGTCCCTCTACTGATCTTCTGTGTTCCTCTTGGAATGAGACACCCAGATTGATGACCAGGAGGAGAGTGTGGGGTCCTGGAGGACACAGAGACACACTGTGTACTGTCTCCTGTTTAACCAGCTCAGTACTGTTCACTACAGGGAGATTCTTCAACCATCCTGGAGTGTCGACCACAGTGACCTGCCTCCCTGCTACTTCTCCCTGTCTCTTCACACACTGAGCAGATGTCCTCAGATCAAACTCCTCTCTGCCCAGGATGGTGTTTCCTGATGAACTCTTCCCTTCATATCTCCCCCCCAGCAGCACAATCCTCAGATCTGAGAGATGGAGGGAGTCACCTGTCAGAGAGAGAGAGAGATAGGGAGAAAAAGATGCATGAGAGAGAAAGTGAGATTGGGAAACAGAACCTTGAGAGTAAAAGAGAGATTGCATTTTATTTATGTTGTTCCCAATGGTCTAAGTTTAAAGGTAGTGTTGAGGAAAGCATCTATACCACAGTAATAATGTCAGTTGTAGACATTTTCTCCGTTTATAACAGCACCATTCATTCTACAATGTGCTGGAAATACATTTGCAAAATATTGTTCAACAATAATTGAAATATAATGTTCTCATACTATAACTTGTCTCTGCATCGTCAGTAAACTGCATGTTACATAGCTTAATAACACCAGGAGTCGGGGTGGACACTGAAATAAACTCACCCATTAGTGATCTGAGAGTCTCTCTCCGTTTCTGCACCTTCATCAGCCTCTGTTGTGCTCTCTCTTCCTCTGCCCTCCTTTTCTCCTCCATCTTCTTCATGATCTCTCTGTCCATCTCATAGTGTCCTCTGTTTCCTGCCACCATCTCCTCCACCTTATACAGCATCTCAGTGACTTGAGTGTCATCACCCCTGTTCATATTGTTGAGGACATGATACCTGTTCCCACATTTCTCAACAAGCCACTGGAGGGCCTTCCCTTCTCTCTCAATGTGCTGCTCAATGGTTGTGTCTCTCAGACAGTCCCCATTGGTGAACAGCACTATAGTGTGACTCCAGACTCTCTCACTAAGAAGCTGCAGGTGTTCCTCTACTGATCTTCTGTGCTCCTTTGTGAATGAGACATCCAGCCGTATGACCAGGAGGAGAGTGTGGGGTCCTGGAGGACACAGAGACACACTGCGTACTATCTCCTGTTTAACCAGCTCAGTAGTTTCCTCTACAGGGAGATTCCTCCACCATCCTGGAGTGTCAACCACAGTGACCTGCCTCCCTGCTACTTCTCCCTGTCTCTTCACACACTGAGCAGCTATCCTCAGGTCAAACTCCTCTCTGCCCAGGATGGTGTTTCCTGATGAACTCTTCCCTGCAACTCTCCCCCCTAGCAGCACAATCCTCAGCTCTGAGAGATGGAGGGAGTCACCTGTCAGAGAGAGAGAGAGAGAGAGAGAGAAAGGGGGGGGGGGTGAGGAGAGGTAAAAAGAGGCATGGGTCAGAAAAGTAGAGAAAGAAACAGAAATAAAAACATTTAGTGAAGAGAAAAAAATTTGATTCATCTGATTTATGTTATAAATGTACTGAAAGATGGAAAATGGGTGGTCAATTATACTGTGTGGGTAAACAAAACTTTCAAAAAAATATTTAAAAATACAATTACTTATCACATACCACGAAATAAACTATTATATTTACACATGATATGGCGCAATTGAAATCTTTGTTTCTTTTCAGAGCTTATGCAGGTCACGTGAAAAATGATCCAAAAATGATCGACATCGGCTGCATGAAACGACCGGCGAGAGTTGCCGCTTGCAGTCGGGGAGGAGTTAAAAACAGCTCCGTAAAGTCCGACATTCCAGCTTCTCGTGGTTTGCTGCTTTGACGTCAGTAATGGCCGATCAAGTGTTGTTTGCTTACTTTATCGCTGATGAACTGCATGGTCGCAAATGTCGCATTACAACTTGCACGAACAGTGCACTGAAATTTGTAATTTTATGTATTGGGCTATGTTACACTTTTTCTCCAGTCTGCAGATTGATAATACAATTTGCAGTTTGGTCCGGATTTGAGCATTGGCAAAACTGAAGGTGTCAGAATAAAGTTGTCGTGTGTGAGTCTGGCCAATCATGAAATAGCTGGGTCGTCATTAGAACCACTGCAGTTGCTCTTGAGAAAATGCATTCACAAAGTTAGAGATGTGCATTTAAGAATTCTACACAAATTCTACCCTACAAATGAATATGTATTGACATTTGGCAATAATAAGCTAACTTTTTAAACTTTTTGTAAAACTGATAGTCTATTGATCATCTTTTTTTAAATGCCCTTTTATTGGTACATTTTGGGTTGACTTGTCAAATTTCTTTAACTCCAAATTTAAATCAGATATTGTATTGACAATACATAATGTTATTTGTTATCTTTCTCATAGAAATTCAGATGTTGAATACATAGGGAATGTTTTTATTTTATTAGCTAAATTCTTTATACATAAATGTAAATGTGCCTCTATAGTGCCTAAATTTGCTCATTTTCTAAATGACGTCAATTACCTCATTAAAACACTAAAATCTATGCATAATGAAAAAAGTGTCAAACTGGTTGAATTATATGAAAGGTTTTGTTAATTACATTATAACATGTGCCTCTTTACTTTTTGATGTTGACAAATTAGTTTTTTTTTAATAGTTGTATATTATTTAAATTGATCTTGAAGATGTTTCTCATCTAATGTTCACTGCTGAATTGATTGAACTGTCATTGTATTTGTTAACATTTTTGCAATAAAAAAAGCAAAAAAACTGATCAATCTGATCAAACAAATCGATCTCACGGTACAGTGACCTAGCCTCAACGTCGTCTCACGTTGGACAAAAAGTCTAAACAGAATTCACTGATTCAAGTCAGCTGGCTGCAGACGGCTGTCGGCGCAGCTAGCGCTGCCTGAAGTCGAATTGGATAATTTTTCACGTGACCTGCATATGCTCAGAAGAGGAAACAGAAAGGATACGAATGTACGAGTGTAGTTCGGATCATACTCTCTGTACTGGCTGCTGCCGTTCCTGTCTCCCGCGGCTGCCGTGTCCTTACACCTTAGGAGCCAAATCCTTGCAAGTATGGATGTCAACCTGGTTCAGATATTGCTTGGTGCAACCGACCTTCTAGACCGACGTATGATCGACTGCGGGGACGTGTCCGTGTTCCTAAAGGGCAGCGACCCTAGAATGTCTAAGTTGACTTGACTCTGGCCGAATTCTGCGTGGCGTTCGGGGTAAGCTATGCGAGGTGTACCCCGAGCGTCGTGTCGAAATGGACGACTACCTGGCTCAAATTTGAGATATGGCCCTGCGCTACGGTGGTAGTTTGTTCTATGAATATCATAAATGTCTGTCCTCTAATGCGGCCTTGCACCTCCAGAAATGGAATCAGGGGCTGGACTGGTCAGTGAGGGATCTAGATTTGGTGAGCCGTGTGTTTACTGGGCACATGCCGCTCTCCTGCTCCGTGTGCGGATCTCTGGCTCACTCTGTAAACCTGTGTCCCAGAACCGCATATGCGCCCATTGCTAAACCTGAGGCGACCCTGCAGGCCGTGCCTAGAGGTGGTCGGAAGAAGGTAGGGCCCTATCAGTCATCCGCAGCTAACCCACTGCTGTGTATCCACTTCAATGAGAATTTGTGTCATTATGCTAACTGCAAATATCTGCATGCTTGCAGTTGTGGAAGAAATTGGGATTTCCTGTGTGCTTATATTAATCACTAATCAATAGAACTAGTCATTGGATACTAGTTAGTACGTTTATCATGTAAGCTTGCTATTAATAACAGTATATTGTGTCTATGTGTCAGGTTAATAGATGTTCGGGGTCAGGAGAAAGTACTGGCTAAACGGCCCTTGTCATGACTACAAGGAGAGCTCCAACTATGAACTCTCTAGTGTGAGAGTTGTCATGTGTTGGGAGCAGTGAATCTTTTTCTCTGAGACTGTTGTAACGTCATTCCTGCCTGACTGTCACAATCTATGTTTACATTCTTGTGCCCTATAAAAGATGGTCCTCTGGCTTTCGGAGCGGAGAGAGACCTGGTTGAGACCTAAGCTTGGTGTTGTGTTGTCATTTATGGTCAGAAGACTGGTTTTCTCTCCCAATCTGCAGATTGATAAATACGTATTAAAATCCAGAACTTAACTGAACTTAGTCTCTCCGTTTATGAAGAGACGGACAAAACACCTTCTTCATCACAGTTTTGGTGGGGACGCTCATCCCCGAAGTGTATGCCCTCGTCGGGCCCGCCTGGCCCCGAAGGGCAAGTGAATAAAACAGTGTCCACCCCTATAAACGTTGAGAGACTCAGTATTGCACTGGATAAGCATCCAGATCGGTGTTTTGTGATGTACCTTTTGGATGGTCTGACTCATAGGTTTCATGCTGGTCTGTTTGAGCTGCTGACTGTCAATCATGTATGTAATAACCTGCAGAGCGCGCTTCGTGAGCTGGGTGTCGTGGATACACTCATTCAAAAAGAGATAACTAAAGGTTTCATGATCGGGCCTTTCGACGAATCCCCTTTCTCCCCATTCAGGGTTAGCCCCATAGGCGTAGCCACGCGCAAATATTCAGGCAAGAAACGCCTGATAGTGGACCTGTCTGCTTCGCACGGCTGCGCAGTGGCCAGTATTAACAGCCTAATACCGCGTGGGCTTTTTTCTCTATACTATGCCAGTGTGGATAACGCAATCCATGTGATTAAAATCGCAGGCGCGGGCACATGGCCGGGCAAAGCGGACGTGACCGATGCGTTCAAGGTCATGCCACTCCACCCCTCTCAATGGCATTTGTTCGGTGTGCGCTGGCGCGGGAAGCTGTACTTTTCTGTTCAGTTAACCTTCGGCTTCCGCAGCAGCCCGCGCATCTTCGACACGCTGTCGGAAGCGCTGTGCTGGATCCTGTTAAATGTGCTCAAATTGCCTTTCGTCCTGCACCTTCTGGATGATTTTTTAGTGGTGGATTTTCCGTGCTCGCCTCCGGCCCGTTGCATTTCCATGCTGCGGGAGACCTTGGCGCTTGACGTTGGGTGCAGGTCGGATCTATCCTTCTGGGCTCTCCTGTGCGCCGAATGGAATGGCATTTCGTTTTTCTATAACGATGAGGTAGAAACGTCCGCCGCCCTGGAGTTTTACACAAACGCCGCCCCGTCGGGTTCGGGGGTTACCACGGTCGTGAATGGTTCTGTGCTGCATGGCCCGTGGAGATCCTGTCTCTTCCGCCGGAGCACTATTCAAGCGCACTTCACAAATTATACCCGATCGTCATCTCCTGTCTTTTGTGGGGGCATTTATGGTGCAGGAAAAAGATCACCGTGTTCTGCGACAATGAAGCGGCGGTCTGTATAATCAACAAGGGAAGGTCTTCGGTGCCGTTCATTAACCGACTGGTCAGACGCCTCACTTGGACGAGCGTCCTGGGCAATTTTGTATTGCGCGCAGCTTACGTCCCTGGGCTTGCCAACTGATTCCCTATCTTGCTTCAAATTACAGGAATTCCGCGTGCTACGCCCTCACGCGTCGCCGACCGGCCTGGTATGCCCCAAGTTCCACCAAGCCGTGCTAGACTAGGGTCAGCTGGTTCAGCTGAGGTGCTACAGCAGCATGTTTTGTCTGCATGTCGCTACATGAGGTTGGGTGTGTGCACCTCCACATTTAAATCATACGATTCTGCCTGGCTTCAATTTTCTACATACTGCGGTGCTTTTTCTGTGAGCCCTTTGCCTATGAATCTGTCCCTGCTGTGCGCTTTCATGGTGCACTGCTTCGAATCCCGTAAGCTGCAACCATCGTCCATCAAGGCATTGGTGGCAAGTGTCCAGTTCCACCTTCGGTGCGTGGATCCTTCGGCATGCAGCCTTCTGGGGAGCCCGGCTGTCTGCCTCCTCATGAACGGTCTACGCAAGCAGAGGCCCGAAAGGAAAGACAAACGTCTCCCCATCACTCTGCCCATACTGCACAAACTGGTGTCTGCTCTAAGACGGGGATGCTTTGGGGTTTACATCGACGCTCTGCTCGAAACTGTGTTTTTCACGCATTGTACGTGTTTCTGCGGTGCGGCGAATACACCACTAGATGCGCTGCCTTCGATCCGTCTTGCGATCTCACCATGTCTGATTTAATAATGGGAAGTGGGGTGTTCACCATAGTCCTGAAGCACAGCAAAACAGATGCAACATGCAACATTGTGATTGGTCAAACTAACTGTGCCTTCTGTCCATTTTCCTCCATGTGCCGGTACCTGTCCTGCCGCCCCCGGGCGACACCTGATGAGCCCCTGTTCACCAGCGACGCGGTTGGGAAGGCCATGACCAGACCATGGTTCACCCAGCGGCTCCGGAACCTGTGCGAGCACTGTGGCCTGTCTCCGGAGCTGCACACAGCGCATTCCTTCTGAATCGGGGTGACCACCTCGGCTTCTGCGGAGGTGCCCACGTCTACGCTGAAACTGATGAGCCGTTGGTCGTCATCGGCTTACGAGCGCTACGTGCACCCCAACACATCGGACATTGTGGATGCGCAGAAGCTGATGAGCGCATGAACGGACACCCATGCTGATGCGGATGCTCCGCTGACACATTTATCTCACATCCTCATGTAACATCCCATATTTGGTGCACGTACACAGGCGCCTTTGCGTACATCCTTGGGGTCGCCGACGGGCGCTAGAGGGCGGGTCTCTAGAGGTGGCATAAATCTGCCCTGTATGAGAAGGCTACCGGATCATTAGTGCTAGAATGTCTCGTGGGAACTCTGTTGCCAATGCAATGCATGCTGCACGCTCTAAGGCAATCGGGGAGTACCTCAGGAGATACCCGGATACCGGCCGGGAACAGCATGGTGCGGGCGCGGAGCCTGTGTGCCGCACCCTCACACATTTTGTTTCTTTCCCACTAGATAACATATCCCCGTTCCAGCATGGTGCTGCCTTCCCGTACATCCATCACGCGTTGGATGAGAAGGGTACCGGAGAGATGGTCGGTGTGGTGGGCGGTTGCGGGCGCACGTCACGTCGAGCACTGGGTCTTGACGGGACGTGCGCGTGGGCCGTCTCAGCGGACGTGATGTCGTTCACGAACGACACATCACTAGTACACGGTCCGTGTACCTGGTGGCCATTGGTTTTTCTATTTTGCAACCCATGTTGACAAACTTGAAATAGGGCCGTAATATCGATTTGTCACATTTGTCGTTTAAAAAAAATCTAATCTAATCTAAATTTATTTGTATAGCCCTTTTTACAAGCAATGTCACAGAGGGCTTCACATACGCCCATAGAACTGCCCTTAACTAACCTAAACCCTCAAGGAAGACAAGGAAAAACTAACAGAAAAACTCACTAGAGGAGAACAAATGGAAGAAACCTTGGGAGGAGCAATTCAGTGAGGGTCCAGAGACGTGTAGTGAAAGAGAGGTGCAAATCACAGGCTAAACATAGTCATACAACAGGGAATAACCATATAACACAAATGGTATAACGAGCCATGTAGTCGTTTGTTTAATCGGCCGTATTATGCATACTGGAACTAGTGAAAAAAAGAGATAGGGGAAGAGATGTGCAATGATTGGTGGTGTTATTACTTCCAAACACCAGAGGGCAGCTGCGACTATCTTTTTTTTACCTGTGATCTGTAGGCCTACTACCTTGACGCACTGGATGCACATGTTAACCAAGTTTGCTAGTTGCTACTTAGTTAATAAACAATTATCTTTGATCTTTGAAACATTACAAGACGGGGCTCCAGTGTGTGATCAAACAAGGCCAAAAGTGCCATACGGTATCAGTTGAAAAGACAGTCACATCCGTGCAAGAAAACCTCCCCAACCCCTCTCCTCCCGCCTGAATTACCACTTTCAGCTCTGTTGTATGTTTTAATGAAGTGCATTGAGGAAATCATAGAGAGCAAATCTTCCCTTTTTGTTTATAAAAAAACTATCATCTTATTTGCTAATGTAAAGTCTATTCAGCTTGGATTAAATGTATAGTTAACTTGACCCAAAACATTAAACTTAAATCTATTCAATTTTGCAAAAGGCCATTGTAGTGACAATAGAATCATTTTCCTTAAATCCATCAATGTACAAGACATTTTAGCCTACATCAATGCAATTAAAATGGTGCAATGAAAACCTTCTTATGTAACCTAACAAATGCTAACACGATGCCCTTTCTGATCATTGTGAGGTAACGTGTTTTGGGACTAAAACACTGGAATGAAGAAGTTTACCTGAAGCCATTGTTGATAGTCAGCAGCTTGTCTCCTTCTCTCTTTACACCTGGAGAGAACAGAGAAGGTCAAAAACATTAACCCTTGTGTTATCTTCGGGTCATTCTGACCCATCAGTCATTGTGACCCACCGTCGTATTGCGACAAATTTACCTCCTACAAAAACAAAGTGAAGCATTTTCTTTTAACTGTGGGGCTGTCTCAGACCCCCCACATTGCAATGGTTAAAAGAAAATTATTTTTATTTGTTTTTGTATTGGGTAAAATTGGGTAAACACAACGGTGGTTCGTTATGAACCTTTGGGTCATGTGACCCGAAGGCAGCACGAGGGTTAAACTTGCCAAATGAAGCCACGTCCTCTTGGTGCCACGCCAACCTGCTCATGTACTTGGAATGCATGTCACAGTATCTGCTAAGATCAGGCATCTTGTACTGTGTGTGTATATTTATTGTTGCTGTTAATCTGGTTAACCATTATATTTTTTATCAACGTTTAAAGTGGTCATTGACTGCAAAACCGAGTTAACCTTGTCATAGTTGAATAACGACAGTTCAGTGGGTAAAATGACCCCTTGTATGTCAATTTTGTGGCGTGACAAAGGTACAGACCAGAGCCAAAAAAGGTGAAGCCACCGAGCTGATGTCAACTCGATGGCTTTTTGGAAACCGACCGCTTTACAGCGACAGTTTCAAATTGTGAGATTTTTATAGGAAAGAGGTGTCAATGGGACTCGAGGTTCTCTGTATGTTCATTTTACCCACCGAACTGTCGTTATTCAACAATGACAAGGTAAACTCGGTTTTGCAGTCAATGACCCCTTTAATAGCCAATTCCCCAAATATGTCCACTATTGCAAACATTTATCATATTCGGAAGGAATAAAATCTTGATGCATTTAAACCAGTCAGTCCTAGATGATTTCTGATAATCATCTAAGACCATTTTACTTCAATTGTAAAGTTGTGCAGTAGATAATATTTTAAAAGAAAACTGCATACATTAAATACAGTACATCATGAGAGTTTGTGTGATTTAAATGGTCATTTATTATCACACTGGTATGTCAAGGCAAACAATTACACTGGACTGTACAGCGAAAAATAACAAAAGATCCAAAGTGATCCCAAAATGATCACATGTGAACAAATGATCCACATCTTCAATGCTAAACTTTGCAGTCATATGAAAAATTAACGAAAGACCCACAGACACCTTGACCTCTCTGGGGTCCTAAGCAGCATTCTGCTCAGGGCCCTCCTACCTGCCCTGTAAGCCATGGAAACCATTTGTCCAACAGTCACACCCAACACCCCAGTGCTCTCATTACAAACCTCCCTCCTTTCAGAGGTATCAGGCTCAAATCTCAAATCTCAGGCTCATATCTCCCCCTCTACTGTATGTTGATTTGGATAAATACCAGTATTTAGAACCATGTGAGAGAGATGGTTATGCACTATTACACTTTATACATCAACATAAACACCCTTGAAACCAACCTGAGAGAGAGTGAGAGAGAGACAGTTAGAGAGAGAGAGAGAGTGAGAGAGAGACAGTGAGAGAGAGACAGTTAGAGAGAGAGAGAGACAGTGAGAGAGAGACAGTTAGAGAGAGAGAGAGAGAGAGAGGCGGGTGTGTGTGGCGTGTGTATGCAGAGAGATAAAGAGAGAGAGATGGACAGAGACAGAGGGAGAGAGAGAGGCAGGCATGTTTGAGATGGATGAGTAGACTAAGAGAGAGTCAGAAAGGGAGGGACTGTCAGAGCTGCTGGTAGAGGTGTTCATACTGGAGAAACATCACCAAGTCTAACTCTGCAATATCAACATTGGATACTATTATTTAACACATTATCACTTTCAACGTCTTCAACTCTAGAGACATAATGAACAGTTTAATCTTATCTAAAGCATTTTTACTGCCTTCTCTGAAACTGCCCTCTGTCATCACAACTTCTGTAATAACACCCAGTCCAGTATACATCTGTACCCTAGACAATGATTAACAGGAATGACCAAGGATCTGTACTGTGCTTTTGTACTCAGAATCATCTACAGTACAATGACAAACTAACTACTGACAAACAAATATTACCATTAAACCCATTATAATCCTTCATTCTCTACTGGATATGGTTCTTCATGTTAGTGTCCAACTAAATGTTCCAACGGTTCAACCATGTCTCTTGACTACATCCTGGTCCTCCATTTAGGAGGATTGTAGGTCTGAGCGTTCAACTAGAATCATCCTCACTTCCTACCTGACCTGAACATGATCCCTGGAGGGACTTACCTCTGCTTTCTGCTGGTCTGAATTCATGAACCCGTCAAGTCAAGCAGGCATTGTCCTTTGTGCTGGAGAAGAAACGTGTTGATGCTGTTTGTGCTGCTTCCTCAACGAGGAGTGTCTCTGGAACATTGTAGTTACAGGTACAGTACAATACAACAGGTCAAAGTCTGGTCATATCGCCAAAATTAATTCTAGTAGCAGGTACACTGAGCAGTACAATACAACAGGCCAGAGTCCAATGATATGAGAGCTGTTAACCCTTCAGGTAGGAGGGCCCTGGGTGTGCAGTCACATCAGAACATCAGTATACTGTAGCTGATACAGAATACACAGTACTGTGACCATCTACACCTGCTGTTACTCTGAACTACTAACTCATACATTATCTTTGTATTTTATTTAATAAAATCATGTCAACAATATAGTTTCAATATAATTTGTTAGTGTACTGCAAATTCATATTTCATTTATTTGTATTTAAATTGTCAATGACTATATTTGTACATATAAACTAGGCTGATACACTGGTGTTGTACACTCATCCTAGGTCTGACACTGTTCTCTGCATGTTTTATTTGAAGCCAAGAGTTTTGTTTAAAGCCGGGTCATATCTACCCAACATAGTTTTCATCACAAAACATGAGGGAGATCCTTTCTTCAGGACCATGTCAACAGTGGCCCGTGCTCTGTCCTTCCTCACTGCCTCCACCTTCACTGCCTCCATCTTCACTGCTTTCACCTTCACTGCCTCCACCTTCACTGCCTCCATCTCAGCATCGTTGATTACTTTCTCCTGAAGAAGGCCATCCAGCAGATCATCCAGGACAGGCTTGGACACTCGCTCCACAAACGCCAGTCTTGCAGAGCGCAGCTGCTCCTCTGCAGAGCCCTTCTGAGCATGCTCAGTCTGCCTGCCTCCCATCGATGAGGAACCTGGTTGTGTGGAGGAAACCCAGATGTGTTCAGCTGTTCAGAGATGAAGTGTTTACAGTGACAGAACAATATCGATGAGGGAGAAGCAGAGCACCCTGGAGACAAGACATCAGACACTGAAATATTGCTTCAATACATCCTCTAGTCATAAACTGATACTCTGATTACATCACAAGTTCATATGAAAACTCTTGACAATGTTTCAGACCATCCCCCCAAAGTTGGTGAGTGTAAAATGGACTGTAACAGTCCAAAATCTCTAAAACTTGGTATGCATGCTTTATTTCTCATGGGAAACAAAAATATCTCAAGAACCCATCATATCTGCAGCATGGATTTGTCTCTATAGTGACAATTTGTGAAGAATTAAAAAAACAAAAAAGCCATTGCTCCAAATGTTTTGAAATGTTGTGTACATGTATAAAATACATGTCTGTATCATGTACATTTTGAAATGATTTACAATGTTGAGGAGGAATCTGCCATTGCTGCTTACAGCTATATTAATATTCTCGTTCGCTTCTCTGCTCTTTAACTCAAAAAGTCCTTGGTCAAATTTTGACTTTGGTCTCCTTTGACCAATTTCTAATTTGGCACTTTGATACTACATGTCACTTGTTACTCCCACACCAATAATGGCCTATATTGGTGCATAGGTGGCGCTATAGGACATGTCCAAAATGTCCAATTTTCAAAGTGATGGCATTTCCACCCTGTTTGTCCAAAAATCTTCTTCTCATGAACCATTGCACCAATAGACTTGAATCATGGACTATCATGTGTAAAATACATGCCTTCCTGTAGAATGATAGGGACTAATGAATTAAATACAAACTGGCTGCATGGTATGCATTTATATACATTTCCATATGGTCTCAACTATAGATGGCCAGTAATGTCATTGTCCCCAAATCAATATCAAGATCTTCACAAATAAAATAAAATGTGTTGCCTACAAGTAAAGAAAAATTGGGTCAAAAAGATTCATAAAGCCATGTAGAGATTTTCAAGCAAGGCGTATTTTTGTAAATACGGTACAGTGATGATACTCCACGTGCTGCTTAACTACATAAAATATTGCTAACCACGGGATATTCACATGGTATCCATAGTGATTTCATAAACAGGCTTGCTTCCCAGCAGCAGCTAGCCTGGCTTCAACCTGCTGCTATGGTTGAAGAATGCAGTTAGCTAGTTTGCTAAGAAATGAATGCTGAATAAAGAAACATCCTTTAAAAACACCTTACATTTATTGGAGGTTTTTATTTAAAACATACATACAAAGTTATACAAAGTGTATCCCCGTATAGGATTGTATCCAATTATACATCTTTATCTATCCAGAATCAGAATTAGAAACCGGTTTATTGCCATGTATGTTTTCACATATAAAGAATGTACTTTACCCTTATATAACTTTCGGATTTACACATTCATTTGTATGATATTGACATGTTGTCTTGATTGTAAAACATAATAGTTAAAGTTCCATTCATCTAAGATAAATCAATTGGCAATAAACATTTGTAAGAACATGGCAACAAATCAATTTAGGTTTTTAATGAGAATGTCTATTTGTACATATGCCAGCTTAAAACAGCATGAAAAGAGTAAAGACCTTTTAAAGATTATATTATACATTTTCTTTATGATGCCAACAATATAGTTCCAATATAGTTTTGAAAAATATTATTTGTTAGTATACTCAAATTAATATTTCATGTATCTGTATTTAAATTGTACATACAGTATATTCACTACTAGGCTGAAACAGTGGTGTTGTACACTCATCCTAGGTCTGACACTGTTCTCTGCATGTTTTATTTGAAGCCAAGAGTTTTGTATAAAGCAGGATCATAATTACCCAACATAGTTTTCATCACAAAACATGAGGGAGATCCTTTCCTTAGGACCATGTCAATAGTGACCTGTGCTCTGTCCTTCCTTACTGCCTCCATCTTCACTGCCTCCATCTTCACTGCTTTCACCTTCACTGCCTCCACCTTCACTGCCTCCATCTCAGCATCGTTGATCACTCCCTCCTGCAGAAGTCCATCCAGCAGATCATCCAGGACAGGCATCTTCACGCGCTCCACAAATGCCAGTCTTGCAGAACGCAGCTGCTTTTCTGAAAAGCCAGTCCGAGCATGCTCAGATCTCAGGTCAGACCAGCTACTACCACCTCCCCTCTCTGTAGAGAAACACAGCAGGTCAGACCAGCTACTACCACCTCCCCTCTCTGTAGAGAAACACAGCAGGTCAGACCAGCTACTACCACCTCCCCTCTCTGTAGAGAAACACAGCAGGTCAGACCAGCTACTGGGCTGGTCAGGGACCATATCTATGGAACATAAAACTGACTGAAGGACAGACATACAGGCAGGCAAGCAGGTATAGTATCTAGACAGGGAGACAGGTAGAAAGACAGACAGGCATCTTACTCTCTGGGCTCCACAGCAATCCAGCATCAGATCCAGCATCAGATCTCCAACCAGAATCATTGTCTGTCTGAGCTCTGCTGCCACTCACTGCATAACAAAACAACAACATACAAATAACTAAACAAGGTCCAGTGTTACGCAGTGTAACATCCACGGAGAGTCAAGGCCTGGAGCCCTCAGCACCAGGGACACCAGGCTCTGCATGTACAGGTCATGGAGGGACACCAGGCTCTGTATGGACAGGTCATGGAGGGACAGCAACACCAGGCTCTGCATGGACAGGTCATGGAGGGACACCAGGCTCTGCATGTACAGGTCATGGAGGGACACCAGGCTCTGCATGGACAGGTCATGGAGGGACACCAGGCTTTGTATGGACAGGTCATGGAGGGACACCAGGCTCTGCATGGACAGGTCATGGAGGGACACCAGGCTCTGCATGGACAGGTCATGGAGGGACACCAGGCTCTGTATGGACAGGTCATGGAGGGACACCAGGCTCTGTATGGACAGGTCATGGAGGGACACCAGGCTCTGCATGGACATGTCATGGAGGGACACCAGGCTCTGCATGGACAGGTCATGGAGGGACACCAGGCTCTGTATGGACAGGTCATGGAGGGACAGCAACACCAGGCTCTGCATGGACAGGTCATGGAGGGACACCAGGCTTTGTATGGACAGGTCATGGAGGGACACCAGGCTCTGCATGGACAGGTCAGCAGCAGGGCCCAGACGGGGGAAACGAGGGCTACAGTGGGCGAGCACCGCTCTCCAACAACCAAGTATCGTTTATCAAAGTAAGTCTCTCTTGTGACCCGTTCAGGCCCTAGAGAAAGTGCACGTGCTCAACCTCCGTTAGTCTGAACCAGTTTACATCGTACAAGTCCCAGGGCCTCTGACTGTGAATGTTACAGCATCTTCTCAGATCCAATCACAGATAACAAAACAGACCGGTAAATACACAGACAGCTTTCACTGTAGCTCAAGAGGTCACCTGTTGCTTTGGATAAAAGTGTTTGCTAGACAAATGCAAAATGTGTATTTATTTGAAATGAAATTGTAACATTGAAAACTAAAATGTTATTGAATTGGTTTTACTTACAATTATTTACGAACCAGAGCTGCTGTTAGTACAGTAAATAGTCAGATACTCACAGCTTGGTGGATTGATGCCAATGCTGTTGGCTCTTTTCAAAGGCAGTGGTGATGTCTGATACTCTTCAGGACTCCAGTTCATTTCTTGACCTCCATCCATCTCAGGCTGAAACACATCTCCACTGTTTGCTGCCACCATCTCCTCCACCCTGTCCAGCAGCTCAGTGACCTGAGTGTCATCAGCCCTGTTCTTATTGTTGAAGACATGATACCTGTTCCCACATTTCTCAACAAGCCACTGGAGGACCTTCCCTTCTGTCTCAATGTGCTGCTCAATGGTTGTGTCTCCCAGACAGTCCTCACAGGTGAACAGCACTATAGTGTGACTCCAGACTCTCTCACTGAGAAGCTGCAGGTGTCCCTCTACAGAATTGGCTTCTTCCTCTGTGAATGAGACATCCAGCCGTATGACCAGGAGGAGAGTGTGGGGTCCTGGAGGACACAGAGACACACTGCGTAATATCTCCTGTTTAACCAGCTCAGTAGTGTTCTCTACAGGGAGATTATTCCACCATCCTGGAGTGTCGACCACAGTGACCTGCCTCCCTGCTACTTCTCCCTGTTTCTTCACACACTGATCATCTGCGCTGTCAAACTCCTCTCTGCCCAGGATGGTGTTTCTTGATGACCTCTTCCCTGCATCTCTCCCCCCCAGCAGCACAATCCTCAGCTCTGAGAGATGGAGGGATTCACCTGTCAGAGAGGGGGGTGAGAAGAGAGAGAGGTGGGGAGAAGGATGAGTAGAGAGTCATTTCTAAACTACATACAGTATGTTGCCTAAAAATATTCCTTACTCTGTATAAAAATCATATTGCATAGCTTTATATAATATAGTCACTCTATAATCAAACGCTCTATAACCAAATTCCACACTTCATAGTGTTATTACATAAACACTTGATGTGATGTGTTTCCCATACATTGATTTATGTGTGGCGGCCCACCACAATAACAAATGTATTTACTCGTTTTTTTAAGTGTTTAACATGACAAAAACAGTTTTTTATTGTAGAGCTGCACAGAGCGCATTGATGCACTCAGCCCCTTCTTGCCCCGGTCGCGTTCTCTCTCTCTCACTAGAACGGACCCATCTGTGAATAGCCCTCTCTCTCCATGCACGCTCAGTTAAATACATTTGGCAAATATAACAATATGAGTCCAACGTAATGTTTATATTAAGTAAAGCTCAAAACTGTTTTGCGCTCAAATTAATATAAAAAGAATTTGCTCGCTCATATTACTTGTTGAAGTCCCTATCTACACTCTCATCTAACTGCTACTAGGACACAGCTTTGGGCTGAGCACCTCATGTTTACAACGTCTGGCTCCGCCCCTGCCTACCACCACAAATATCACATTCTGTGGGAAACACTGGATACAATGCCTAGATTGACAGTTCACCAGTGTCGAGTCACAAACCACTTGTTATTTGGGGACTATAAGGGCTGTATGTTTCATCTCAGTGGTCTTCAACCCTGGTCCTCAGGACCCTCTGCCCTGCATGTTTACATGTTTCCCCTTTCCAGCACACCTGATTCAAATGATTCTGTAACGGCCAGATAATGAACCATTCATTTGAATCAGGTGTGTTAGTTGAGGGAAACATGTCAAACAGAACCAGGGCTGAATACCACTGCTTCATGTACTAGGTTGTAAGACTAACTGTTGCAGACATAGTGAAATACTTTCACATGAATTCCATGAATTCAGGTCTGGACAACACTGCACACTTTGTCATCATGTACCAACGAACACATAGGTAGCAGAAGTAACTTACTGATGAATGATCTGAGGATCTCTCTCTGCTTCATCACCTTAGCCTTCCTCTGTTTTACACGCATTTCTTTTGCGGTCCTCCATACTTCTATCTTGTCCAGGATCTTTCTGTCCATCTCATAGTGGCCTCCTCTGTTTCCTGCCACCATCTCCTCCATCTTGTCCAGCAGCTCAGTGATCTGAGTGCCATCACCCCTGTTCTTATTGTTGAAGACATGATACCTGTTCCCACATTTATCAACAAGCCACTGGAGGGCCTTCCCTTCTCTCTCAATATGCTGCTCAATGGTTGTGTCTCCCAGATGGTCCCCACAGGTGAACAGCACTATAGTGTGACTCCAGACTATGTCACTGAGAAGCTGCAGGTGTCCCTCTACTGATCTTCTGTGTTCCTCTGTGAATGAGACACCCAGCTTGATGACCAGGAGGAGAGTGTGGGGTCCTGGAGGACACAGAGACACACTGTGTACTGTCTCCTGTTTAACCAGCTCAGTAGTGCTCTCTACAGGGAGATTCCTCCACCATCCTGGAGTGTTGACCACAGTGACCTGCCTTCCAGCTACTTCTCCCTGTCTCTTCACACACTGAGCAACTGTCCTCAGGTCAAACTCCTCTCTGCCCAGGATGGTGTTTCCTGATGACCTCTTCCCTTCATATCTCCCCCCCAGCAGCACAATCCTCAGCTCTGAGAGATGGAGGGAGTCACCTGTCAGAGAGAGAGAGAGCGAGAGAGAGAGAGAGAGAGAGAGAGAGAGAGAGAGAGAGAGAGAGAGAAGAGATGTGAGGAGAGGCAAAGAGGTAAAAAGAGGTAAAAAGAGGTAAAAAGAGGTAAAAAGAGGAAAGGGTCAGAAAAAGAATGAAAGAAACAGAAAGAAAAAAGTTAGTGAAGAGAGAATCATTAATTCATCTTTTTTATACCATCTTATGTTATAAATGTACTGAAAGATGGAAGGAGGGGTAAATTATACTGTGGTGGTAAACAAAACTGTCGATAAAATACAGTTAAAAAAGCATTTTTTTAAATCATATGCCACCAAATGAATTCATTACATTTACACCTGAGATGGCGCTATTAAAATCTTTGTTTCTTTTCAGAGCCTATGCAGGTGACGTGAAAAATTATCCAAAGACTCGTACCGAACGAACGATTTGTTCACCTCCCAACTGAGTCTTCGGGTACGAGTCTTTGGATTATTTTTCATGTGACCTGCATATGCTCAGAAGAGGAAGCATAAAGGATTTGTTTACGGTCCGTGTATCTGGTGGCCATTGTTTTTTCTATTTTGCAACCTGTGTTGACAAACGCAAAATAGGGCCATAATATCGTTTTGTCACTTTAGTAACTCAAACCCATAGCAGCCTGTTTTTGGTTGTTTGTTTTTTGGGGAATAATGAAATAACCATATAACACAAATGGTAACGACCCATTAATCATTGGTTTGATTATTCCATATCCTTTATGCTGGTATCTGCAAAAGTTGAAAATAGCCTGGTAATATCGTTTTGTCCATTTTGGATGTCAGAACCAGATTATGGGGAAATTTCCGTTGTTTTGTTTCATTTTGGAACATATAACACAAATGGTATAACGAGCCATTTACTCATTTGTTTGATCGGCCATATTATGCATACTGGCACTAGTGAAAAAGAGAGGGAGGGAGATTTGCAACGATTGGAGGTGTTATTACTTCCGAACACCAGAGGGCAGCAACGACTAGTTTTTTCTTAGCCTGTGATCTGTAGGTTCTTTAGTAGAAGACACACCAAGCTGGAGGCACATGTTGACGGAGTTTGCTAGTTGCTACTTAGCAAATAAACAATGATCTTTGATGAACCCATTAGTTCCCATAGTTTCTTTAATATATATAAAAAAACATTACAAGACGGGGCTCCAGTGTGTTCAAACAAGGCCAAAAGTGCCAGACGGTATCAGTTGAAAAAGACAATCAGACCCGTGCAAGAAACACTCCCCTACCCTCCCCCCACCTAAATTACCACTTTCAGCTCTGTTGTACGTTTTAATGAAGTGCATTGAGGCAATCAGTGAGCAAATATTCCCTTTTTATTTATAAAAAAACTATCATCTTATTTGCTAATGTAAAGTCTATTCAGCTTGGATTAAATGTATAGTTAACTTGACCCAAATCATTAAACTTAAATCTATTCAATTTAGCAAAAGGCCATTGTAGTGACAATATAATCATTTTCCTTAAATCCATCAATGTAGAAAACGTTTTAGCCTACATCAATGCAATTAATATTGTGCAATTAAAATCTTCTTATGTAACCTATCAAATGCTAACATTTACATTTACATTCAGTCATTTTTTTTCAACGTGATGCCTTTCCTGTTCATTGTGAGGTAACGTGTTTTAGGACTAAAACACTGGAATGAAGAAGTTTACCTGAAGCCATTGTTGATAGTCAGCAGCTTGTCTCCTCTCTTTACTCCTGAGGAGAACAGAGTAGGTCAAAAACAAGTATTACATTTGCCAAGATAAGCCACGTTACTGTGGTGCCACTCCAACCTGCTTGTGTACTTGGAATACATGTCACAGTATCTGCTAAGATCAGGCATCTTGTACTGTGTTTATATTTATTGTTGCCATTAATCTGGTTAACTATTACATTGTTAATCAATGTTTAACTTAAATATGCCCACACCAAACAGTCAAAGCCTTGCCGACAAAGGCAAGGTGTTTTTCTGTGAAGTGAAAGAGAAAGTAGACCGAAGTTTAAGCGAGAACAGTAGTTTTTAACTTCTGTGGAAATACAGTTGTCTCTCAACAAATGTGTTCAACTTTTAATAGCCAATTCCCCAAATATGTCAACTATTGCATACATTTATCATATTCAGAAGGAATAAATCTCAATGCATCCAAACCAGTCAGTCTTAGGAGATTTCTTATAATCATCTAAGACCATTTTACTTCAATTGTAAAGTTGTGCGGTAGATAATATTTTAAAAGAAACTTCATGCATTAAATACGGTTAATCATAACAGTTTGTGTGATTTAAATGGTCATTTATTATCACACCGGCATGTCAAGGCAAACAATTACACATCACTGAACTGTAAGAGGTACAGCGATAATAACAAAAGTTCCAAAGTGATCCCATTCTGCTCAGGGCCCTCCTACCTGCCCTGTAAGCCATGGAAACCATTTGTCCAACAGTCACACCCAACACCCCAGTGCTCTCATTACAAACCTCCCTCCTTTCAGAGGTAGCAGGCTCAAATCTCAGGCTCAAATCTCCCCCTCTACTGTATGTTGATTTGGATAAATACCAGTATTTAAGAACCATGTGAGAGAGATGGTTATGCACTATTACACTTTATACATCAACATAAACACCCTTGAAACCAACCTGAGAGAGAGTGAGAGAGAGACAGTTAGAGAGAGAAAGAGAGAGGCGGGTGTGTGTGGCGTGTGTATGCAGAGAGATAAAGAGAGAGAGATGGACAGAGACAGAGGGAGAGAGAGAGGCAGGCATGTTTGAGATGGATGAGTAGACTAAGAGAGTCAGAAAGGGAGGGACTGTCAGAGCTGCTGGTAGAGGTGTTCATACTGGAGAAACATCACCAAGTCTAACTCTGCAATATCAACATTGGATACTATTATTTCACACATTATCACTTTCAACGTCTTCAACTCTAGAGACATAATGAACAGTTTAATCTTATCTAAAGCATTTTTACTGCCTTCTCTGAAACTGCCCTCTGTCATCACAAGTTCTGTAATAACACCCAGTCCAGTATACATCTGTACCCTAGACAATGATTAACAGGAATGACCAAGGATCTGTACTGTGCTTTTGTACTCAGAATCATCTACAGTACAATGACAAACTAACTACTGACAAACAAATATTACCATTAAACCCATTATAATCCTTCATTCTCTACTGGATATGGTTCTTCATGTTAGTGTCCAACCAAATGTTCCAACGGTTCAACCATGTCTCTTGACTACATCCTGGTCCTCCATTTAGGAGGATTGTAGGTCTGAGCGTTCAACTAGAATCATCCTCACTTCCTACCTGACCTGAACATGATCCCTGGAGGGACTTACCTCTGCTTTCTGCTGGTCTGAATTCATGAACCCGTCAAGTCAAGCAGGCATTGTCCTTTGTGCTGGAGAAGAAACGTGTTGATGCTGTTTGTGCTGCTTCCTCAACGAGGAGTGTCTCTGGAACATTGTAGTTACAGGTACAGTACAATACAACAGGTCAAAGTCTGGTCATATCGCCAAAATTAATTCTAGTAGCAGGTACACTGAGCAGTACAATACAACAGGCCAGAGTCCAATGATATGAGAGCTGTTAACCCTTCAGGTAGGAGGGCCCTGGGTGTGCAGTCACATCAGAACATCAGTATACTGTAGCTGATACAGAATACACAGTACTGTGACCATCTACACCTGCTGTTACTCTGAACTACTAACTCATACATTATCTTTGTATTTTATTTAATAAAATCATGTCAACAATATAGTTTCAATATAATTTGTTAGTGTACTGCAAATTCATATTTCATTTATTTGTATTTAAATTGTCAATGACTATATTTGTACATATAAACTAGGCTGATACACTGGTGTTGTACACTCATCCTAGGTCTGACACTGTTCTCTGCATGTTTTATTTGAAGCCAAGAGTTTTGTTTAAAGCCGGGTCATATCTACCCAACATAGTTTTCATCACAAAACATGAGGGAGATCCTTTCTTCAGGACCATGTCAACAGTGGCCCGTGCTCTGTCCTTCCTCACTGCCTCCACCTTCACTGCCTCCACCTTCACTGCCTCCACCTTCACTGCCTCCATCTCAGCATCGTTGATGACTTTCTCCTGCAGAAGTCCATCCAGCAGATCATCCAGGACAGGCTTGGACACTCGCTCCACAAACGCCAGTCTTGCAGAGCGCAGCTGCTCCTCTGCAGAGCCCTTCTGAGCATGCTCAGTCTGCCTGCCTCCCATCGATGAGGAACCTGGTTGTGTGGAGGAAACCCTGATGTGTTCAGCTGTTCAGAGATGAAGTGTTTACAGTGACAGAACAATATCGATGAGGGAGAAGCAGAGCACCCTGGAGACAAGACATCAGACACTGAAATATTGCTTCAATACATCCTCTAGTCATAAACTGATACTCTGATTACATCACAAGTTCATATGAAAACTCTTGACAATGTTTCAGACCATCCCCCCAAAGTTGGTGAGTGTAAAATGGACTGTAACAGTCCAAAATCTCTAAAACTTGGTATGCATGCTTTATTTCTCATGGGAAACAAAAATGTCTCAAGAACCCATCATATCTGCAGCATGGATTTGTCTCTATAGTGACAATTTGTGAAGAATTAAAAAAACAAAACAGCCATTGCTCCAAATGTTTTGAAATGTTGTGTACATGTATAAAATACATGTCTGTATCCTGTACATTTTGAAATGATTTACAATGTTGAGGAGGAATCTGCCATTGCTGCTTACAGCTATATTAATATTCTCGTTCGCTTCTCTGCTCTTTAACTCAAAAAGTCCTTGGTCAAATTTTGACTTTGGTCTCCTTTGACCAATTTCTAATTTGGCACTTTGATACTACATGCCACTTGTTACTCCCACACCAAGAATGGCCCATATTGGTGCATAGGTGGCGCTATAGGACATGCCCAAAATGTCCAATTTTCAAAGTGATGGCATCTCCACCCTGTTTGTCCAAAATTGCTGAAACTTGGTACACTGGCCTCATTTCTCCTTGGAAACAAAAAAAGTCTCAAGAACCCATAAAGTCCGCCGGTTTTTCAGTTCTCTCAGTTTTGTTTGAAAATCTACAAAAATCTTCTTCTCATGAACCATTGCTCCAATAGACTTGAATCATGGACTATCATGTGTAAAATACATGCCTTCCTGTAGAATGATAGGGAATAATGAATTAAATACAAACTGGCTGCATGGTATGCATTTATGTACATTTCCATATGGTCTCAACTATAGCTGGCCAGTAATGTCATTGTCCCCAAATCAATATCAAGATCTTCACAAATAAAATAAAATGTGTTGCCTACAAGTAAAGAAAAATTGGGTCAAAAAGATGTATAAAGCCATGTAGAGATTTTCAAGCAAGGCGTATTTTTGTAAATACGGTACAGTGATGATACTCCACGTGATATTCACATGGTATCCATAGTGATTTCATAAACAGGCTTGCTTCCCAGCAGCAGCTAGCCTGGCTTCAACCTGCTGCTATGGTTGAAGAGTGCAGTTAGCTAGTTTGCTAAGAAATGAATGCTGAATAAAGAAACATCCTTTAAAAACACCTTACATTTATTGGAGGTTTTTATTTAAAACATACATACAAAGTTATACAAAGTGTATCCCCGTATAGGATTGTATCCAATTATACATCTTTATCTATCCAGAATCAGAATTAGAAACCGGTTTATTGCCATGTATGTTTTCACATATAAAGAATGTACTTTACCCTTATATAACTTTCGGATTTACACATTCATTTGTATGATATTGACATGTTGTCTTGATTGTAAAACATAATAGTTAAAGTTCCATTCATCTAAGATAAATCAATTGGCAAAACTTTAAGTAAACATTTGTAAGAACATGGCAACAAATCAATTTAGGTTTTTAATGAGAATGTCTATTTGTACATATGCCAGCTTAAAACAGCATGAAAAGAGTAAAGACCTTTTAAAGATTATATTATACATTTTCTTTACGATGCCAACAATATAGTTCCAATATAGTTTTGAAAAATATTATTTGTTAGTATACTCAAATTAATATTTCATGTATCTGTATTTACATTTACATTTACATTTATTCATTTAGCAGACGCTTTTATCCAAAGCGACTTCCAAGAGAGAGCTTTACAAAGTGCATAGGTCACTGATCATAACAACAAGATAGCCAAAAAACATTGCGAGTAGCCAAAACATGAAGCACACATTGTGAACAACCAAAGTAAGTGCCAAAGGGAAGAACCATAAGAGCATGTAGTTAAACAAGTCACAACCAAACAACATGAACAGCTATAAGTGCAAGTGTACCTGTGGGAAAAAGCAAGCAACAGTAATAAAACAATATATCACAGTGAGAACCAAAAATTTAAATTGTACATACAGTATATTCACTACTAGGCTGAAACAGTGGTGTTGTACACTCATCCTAGGTCTGACACTGTTCTCTGCATGTTTTATTTGAAGCCAAGAGTTTTGTATAAAGCAGGATCATAATTACCCAACATAGTTTTCATCACAAAACATGAGGGAGATCCTTTCCTTAGGACCATGTCAATAGTGACCTGTGCTCTGTCCTTCCTTACTGCCTCCATCTTCACTGCCTCCATCTTCACTGCTTTCACCTTCACTGCCTCCACCTTCACTGCCTCCATCTCAGCATCGTTGATCACTCCCTCCTGCAGAAGTCCATCCAGCAGATCATCCAGGACAGGCATCTTCACGCGCTCCACAAATGCCAGTCTTGCAGAACGCAGCTGCTTTTCTGAAAAGCCAGTCCGAGCATGCTCAGATCTCAGGTCAGACCAGCTACTACCACCTCCCCTCTCTGTAGAGAAACACAGCAGGTCAGACCAGCTACTACCACCTCCCCTCTCTGTAGAGAAACACAGCAGGTCAGACCAGCTACTGGGCTGGTCAGGGACCATATCTATGGAACATAAAACTGACTGAAGGACAGACATACAGGCAGGCAAGCAGGTATAGTATCTAGACAGGGAGACAGGTAGAAAGACAGACAGGCATCTTACTCTCTGGGCTCCACAGCAATCCAGCATCAGATCCAGCATCAGATCTCCAACCAGAATCATTGTCTGTCTGAGCTCTGCTGCCACTCACTGCATAACAAAACAACAACATACAAATAACTAAACAAGGTCCAGTGTTACGCAGTGTAACATCCACGGAGAGTTAAGGCCTGGAGCCCTCAGCACCAGGGACACCAGGCTCTGCATGTACAGGTCATGGAGGGACACCAGGCTCTGTATGGACAGGTCATGGAGGGACACCAGGCTCTGCATGGACAGGTCATGGAGGGACACCAGGCTCTGTATGGACAGGTCATGGAGGGACAGCAACACCAGGCTCTGCATGGACAGGTCATGGAGGGACACCAGGCTTTGTATGGACAGGTCATGGAGGGACACCAGGCTCTGCATGGACAGGTCATGGAGGGACACCAGGCTCTGTATGGACAGGTCATGGAGGGACAGCAACACCAGGCTCTGCATGGACAGGTCATGGAGGGACACCAGGCTTTGTATGGACAGGTCATGGAGGGACACCAGGCTCTGCATGGACAGGTCATGGAGGGACACCAGGCTCTGTATGGACAGGTCATGGAGGGACACCAGGCTCTGCATGGACAGGTCATGGAGGGACACCAGGCTCTGTATGGACAGGTCATGGAGGGACAGCAACACCAGGCTCTGCATGGACAGGTCATGGAGGGACACCAGGCTTTGTATGGACAGGTCATGGAGGGACACCAGGCTCTGCATGGACAGGTCAGCAGCAGGGCCCAGACGGGGGAAACGAGGGCTACAGTGGGCGAGCACCGCTCTCCAACAACCAAGTATCGTTTATCAAAGTAAGTCTCTCTTGTGACCCGTTCAGGCCCTAGAGAAAGTGCACGTGCTCAACCTCCGTTAGTCTGAACCAGTTTACATCGTACAAGTCCCAGGGCCTCTGACTGTGAATGTTACAGCATCTTCTCAGATCCAATCACAGATAACAAAACAGACCGGTAAATACACAGACAGCTTTCACTGTAGCTCAAGAGGTCACCTGTTGCTTTGGATAAAAGAGTTTGCTAGACAAATGCAAAATGTGTATTTATTTGAAATGAAATTGTAACATTGAAAACTAAAATGTTATTGAATTGGTTGTACATACAATTATGTATGTACCAGCGCTGTTGTTAGTACAGTAAATAGTCAGATACTCACTGCTTGGTGGATTGATGCCAATGCTGTTGGCTCTTTTCAAAGGCAGTGGTGATGTCTGATACTCTTCAGGACTCCAGTTCATTTCTTGACCTCCATCCATCTCAGGCTGAAACACATCTCCACTGTTTGCTGCCACCATCTCCTCCACCCTGTCCAGCAGCCCAGTGACCTGAGTGTCATCAGCCCTGTTCTTATTGTTGAAGACATGATACCTGTTCCCACATTTCTCAACAAGCCACTGGAGGACCTTCCCTTCTGTCTCAATGTGCTGCTCAATGGTTGTGTCTCCCAGACAGTCCCCATGAGTGAACAGCACTATAGTGTGACTCCAGACTCTCTCACTGAGAAGCTGCAGGTGTCCCTCTACAGAATTGGCTTCTTCCTCGGTGAATGAGACATCCAGCCGTATGACCAGGAGGAGAGTGTGGGGTCCTGGAGGACACAGAGACACACTGCATACTATCTCCTGTTTAACAAGTTCAGTAGTTTCCTGTAAAGGGAGATGACTCCGCCATCCTGGAGTGTCGACCACAATGACCTGCCTCCCTGCTACTTCTTCTTGTCTCTTCACACACTGAGCAGCTATCCTGTCAAACTCCTCTCTGCCCAGGATGGTGTTTCCTGATGAACTCTTCCCTTCAAGTCTCCCCCCCAGCAGCACAATCCTCAGCTCTGAGGCAGGGAGGGATTCACCTGTCAGAGAGAGAGAGAGAGAGAGAGAGAGAGAGAGAGAGAGAGAGAGAGAGAGAGAGAGAGAGAGAGAGAGAGAGAGAGAGAGAGAGAGAGAGAGAGAGAGAGAGAGAGAGAGAGAGAGAGAGAGAGAGAGAGAGAGAGAGAGAGAGAGAGAGAGGGAGAGAGAGAGAGAGAGAGAGAGAGAGAGAGAGAGAGAGAGAGAGAGAGAGAGAGAGAGAGAGAGAGAGAGAGAGAGAGAGAGAGAGAGAGAGAGAGAGAGAGAGAGAGGAGAGAGAGAGAGAGAGAGAGAGAGAGAGAGAGAGAGAGAGAGAGAGAGAGAGTCGTTTCTAAACTACATACAGTATGTTGCCTACAAATATTCCTTACTGTGTATAAAAATCATTTTGCATAGCTTTATATAATATAATCAGTCTATAATCAATCGCTATATAGCCAAATTCCACATTTCACAGTGTTATTACATAAACACTTGATGTGATGTGTTTCCCATACATTGATTTATGTGTGGCGGCCCACCACAATAACAAATGTATTTACTCGTTTTTTTTTTACTGTTTAACATGACAAAAAAGTTTTTTATTGTAGAGCTGCATGCAGCGCATTGATGCACTCAGCCCGTTCTTGCCCCGGTCGCGTTCTCTCTCTCTCATTAGAACGGACCCATCTGTGAATAGCCCTCTCTCTCCATGCACGCTCAGTTAAATACATTTGGCAAATATAACAATATGAGTCCAACGTAATGTTTATATTAAGTAAAGCTCAAAATGGTTTTGCGCTCAAATTAATATAAAAAGAATTTGCTCGCTCATATTACTTGTTGAATTCCCTATCTACACTTTCATCTAACTGCTACTAGGACACAGCTTTGGGCTGAGCACCTCATGTTTACAACGTCTGGCTCCGCCCCTGCCTACCGCCACAAATATCACATTCTGTGGGAAACACTGGATACAATGCCTAGATTGACAGTTCACCAGTGTCGAGTCACAAACCACTTGTTATTTGGGGACTATGAGGGCTACTGTATGTTTTATCTCAGTGGTCTTCAACCCTGGGCGGTGTTCCATCAACGTCGATTAAGGAAAAGCTAGACTTATCTCGCCAAGTCTCACTTACCTTAGCGAGAGTTCCGTTCCATTAAGGTGACTTATTTTAGTTCTAGCTACGTAACCAAGGTAACTTATACTTCGGAACTAGCCTGATCCGTGTCAGGCTAAAAGTCAAGCTAAACTAAAATGTGTTGCAAATAATTTCAAACAGGCGGAAACAGAATCTCAAAAGACTGTTCCGTCGGGTAAATTCCTGCGCGCAAACCACTTTAGTCCCGTGTTCGGAAACGTAAATTCAGGTTCAGCAGGTTCAGCAGGCCCAGCAAAGTTAGGTTCAGCAGGCCCAGCAAAGTTTATCTAGATACATATAATTGTCATTCTTAAAAATAAAAAAACATAAATATATATATATATTTATATATATGAAATAACACTTTAGCAACTCTTAAGGATGGCAATGAACACATAAGAGCAGCCTACCATCCTTTGTAAAAAGTAATAGAAAGGAGAGTAGACTATAATAGTAGAAAGGAGGGTAGTAGACTGCAGTCTATGTAGGTAGGCCTAGACTATGTAGTCTGCTGGAATCACACACAAGGAAGCAAACCCACTGTAGCCAAGCCTTGACACTGTTCAGTCTGTCTGCATCTGTCTGTGTCTTTGCATGTGGGACATTCTTGAACGGGCAACTATGCCAGGAAATATGAAGGGTATACCTTGCTCCAAAGCAGTACCTGAATATTATCATCAGTTTTTCAGGTAATCTTGAAACACAAAGAATCAAGGAGGACTTTTTATTCAATTGTATAAAGTATTTTCATTGTTTAAAGTAGCCTATATGTTGACAAGCCTGTATATTACCTCTCCTCTGGCTTCCCAAATATTATAGGTGCAATATACTGTCCCCATGGGTGTATCCAGGCCCATTGGAAGACTCAGGGGGTGACTGCCTGGTGCCCCCATGGTTGAAAGCGTTTCTAAAATGCCCAGAGTGGCAAAAATTAGACCAAGTGCCCTACTGTCTGCCATTCACATTGTGAAATATGCTTGAGTGCACAGGATGCCCCATGCAATAAATGACAGTGTGCCCTCTATAAATGTAAAAAGAGTTCCTTTATAGTATAGAAAATGTGATGCAGTACCCTATAAGGTGCCCTTACAATGGCCTAAATTGGACTGTTCCCATGCCCTTACTTCCAATGGAAAAAGGTGCTGTTATGAAGTGCCCTTTATGCTGCCCCTACATGACAGTGTCCCAAATGTTGCCCTTTCCAAAGAAGACAATTAGATTCTGTGCCCAACAGTCTCCCCTAATGTTCCCAGTAGGGCATGCTTTCCCAAAGTGAGGCTGTGACAACACTTGGTACAGCCACAGTCTGTCACTGTCCAAGCCCCCTCTGGATCTGTGGAGGCAGACTATGTTCATTGGAAATACTCGTAATATAATAATGATAGTCATGCTGAGCAATTTTAAATGACTGTTCTGCCAAACAAAGTGTGCAGTTTGGGTCACCTTCTGATCTAAAAAGTCAGTGCTGGATCTGTGCAATACTAGTCATTTCAGTGAATCCCCATTTAAGTCATGGTTATCTTTCCCTTTTATCTTAAAGCTCAGCATTTAGCCTATCAGTTAATAAATGTGTGTGGCAAAGTTATTTTGAGGTAATTTTTGATTTTGTTCAAGATGTGAAGACAAAAACATTACTAGCCCACATCAAGTGCAATTAACCATGGCCTTCTTCAGTGTTTTGAATTTTATCCTACAATTTTCAATTGCTGCCACGTTCTTTTTTGGGCTATTATTCTCAATCTCCTGTTGAGAATATCGACCATAGGCTAGCCTGTCAGAACGGTTTCAGACAGCTCATCAAATTACGCTAATTATCAGTAGGCCTAAATGCATATATATATATATATATATGTTAAGTAGATTTGGTACTTCTACAATTTACACATTTTAACGGTCGTAATGGTTTGACAAGTTGTCTCCCTTGTCATGTTAATTGCGGCAACATTGCCCTTTTTGGGGACAAAAAAAATCAAAAAATCAATTTACGCTGCTGAAACAACACACCTCTGCTGCTTTACGCTATACTTTTTGCGACATAACTCCTCTTTTCGACGATCGCCTGATCTGGGCTGCACAGTCTAAGCTTATTGAGGTCTAGCTTTAATTAGCGTTGCCTGTTAGTGGAACGGAACAGTGGAACGGCTTGAGGCTTAAGTCTAAGTTGACGTTTACCCAAGTGAGACTTATTCGTGTTAGCGCGACTTGCGTTAGCGACGTTGATGGAACACCCCCCAGGTCCTCAGGACCCTCTGCCCTGCATGTTTACATGTTTCCCCTTTCCAGCACACCTGATTCAAATGATTCTGTAGAGGCCAGATAATGAACCATTCATTTGAATCAGGTGTGTTAGTAGAGAGAAACATGTAAAACATTCAGGACAGTGGGCCCTGAGGACCAGGGCTGAATACCACTGCTTTATGTACTAGGTTGTAGGAATAACTGTTGCAGACATAGTGAAATACTTTCACACCCTCCCTGAATTCAGGTCTGGACAACACTGCACACTGTCTCATCATGTACCAAGGAACACATTGCATAGGTAGCAGAGATAACTTACTGAATGACCTGAGGGTCTCTCTCTGCTTCTTCACCTTAGCCTTCCTCTTTTTCACACGCATTTCTTTTGCAGTCCTCCATACTTCTATCTTGTCCAGGATCTCTCTGTCCATCTCATAGTGGCCTCCTCTGTTTGTTGCCACCATCTCCTCCATCTTGTCCAGCAGCTCAGTGACCTGAGTGTCATCACCCCTATTCTTATTGTTGAGGACATGATACCTGTTCCCACATTTCTCAACAAGCCACTGGAGGGCCTTCCCTTCTCTCTCAATGTGCTGCTCAATGGTTGTGTCTCCCACACAGTCCCCACCAGTGAACAGCACTATAGTGTGACTCCAGACTCTCTCACCAAGAAGGTGCAGGTGTTCCTCTACTGATCTTTTGTGTTCCTCTGTGAATGAGACACCCAGCCATTTGACGAGGAGGAGAGTGTGGGGTCCTGGAGGACACAGAGACACACTGCATACTATCTCCTGTTTAACCTGCTCAGTAGTCCACTCTACAGGGAGATTCCTCCCCCATCCTGGACTGTCGACCACAGTGACCTGCCTCCCTGCTACTTCTCCCTGTTTCTTCACACACTGAGCATCTGCCCTCGGGTCAAACTCCTCTCTGCCCAGGATGGTGTTTCCTGATGAACTCTTCCCTGCATGTCTCCCCCCCAGCAGCACAATCCTCAGCTCTGAGAGATGGAGGGAGTCACCTGTCAGAGAGAGAGAGAGAGAGAGAGAGAGAGCGCGAGAGAGAGAGAGAAAAAGATAGATGCATGAGAAAGAACAACAAAAGTTGAAATATACTTTTTTCACGTGTCTCTGCATAATCAGTAAACTGCACGTTACATAGCTTAACTAGAGAGGGTACAATTTCTGGGGAAATTGTAGGGTGTGCTTGCTTGCGTCGGTTGCACAGGGGTCCGTTTTTGGATGACATTTTTACAACTGATATTTCTGTATATTTTATATAAAAATGCATACTTGTTATTTATAAAGATTACAAAGATTTAAAAGAATGTTTTTGCTGCTCATTTACAACTGAAAATACGAGTGAAGTGTAGAATGAAATAGATGTCTTCTCATTTCCCCTGCAAGAGTCAGCCTCATCGTTGAATCAAAACGAATAAATTTGGCAGACCGGTGTAAAAATTTACCTAATCTCTATGACTTAAACGTTTCAAGTTTTTCCCTTCTCGTGATATTTTCAGGCATTTAGCCTACTCATATTGCATTCATTCATTAATAAAGAACCCCCTTTGAAGACTATTCAACGACGTTACCGGCAGTAGAAGATGGAATTGCGATTCAAACAGTACCATCTGCTAACTGAAAATAGGCCCCCAAAAACGTAAATAAGCTTGACATTTATTTAGTGGAAAATCGCTCATTCATAAAAAGCTCACTGGTAGCGATCATTGTCAGTAACAACGCAAAATGCGATATAGCCCTGTGTGGAGAAGCTGCCCCGGTAAATTCTACTACTACAGTACAGTACTAGACTACTGCTGTGTTCGTCTTGGTAGCGATTGCGTTGGTCGAATTTGATTGAACGTTCCGTTGTACGGTTTAGGCTGAAATTAATTATTTTCATGAACAGATTGACAAAGTTTAGGCTGTGGCAATGAAGTTCAGGTTAGTAGTCAGATACACTTTTGATTTAAGTAAGGGGAGTGCCGAACATGTTCTGTCGCCGTTTGACTTCCTAAACAGCTGTGGAGATGTTTCTGTTAGCTACTCACTAGTGTCTCGGGTAGGCTACAGCGTTGCAGTGAGCTACACTGGTTTGAAACCACAGGTAATGGTAATTTCACCAACAAATCGTTTACTAATGTCATAATAAATCCTACAACGAAAATGTATTTGTGAGGAATGTTTATTTTAATGATTGAAAACAGATACGTCATAGACCACTGTAGTATGTGTTGCCCGGGCAACACAGGCTAATGTCATGATGCTAATACTTCAGTGAAATAGTAGACTACTGTTTTCGAAAGTAGATGTACTTCCTTAATAATATCAGCTTATATTGTACATTACACATCACAATTGTGTGTCATATCACAAAGTAAAATTAGTAAATAGTTATCACCCTGGCCTCTTTGCTTGTGGCGTTTCTGCAGCTGCCTTGCAGTAAAGCAGTTAGCTTAGCTATCTCCCAGAAGTTAACGAGTTGCTAAACTAATGTTCTGCTAGAGGTAGTCGCGCGAGTTGTCGTGACGCTAGTGACGTTAGTAACGTCAGTGACTGTGGCTAGCAAATTAGCCACCGTTAGCTTCACTTTTCGCCACAAAAACTTAACTTTAGCCTAAACCATGCAACGGAACGTAAATCCCAATAGAAGCAACTCAATCGCTACCAAGACGAAACTTTTGACACCTAGGTTGTCTATGTAGGCCAAATATTGACTGAGTTTTAGGGGGGCAAAAAGAATAATAAAAATAACTAGAGAGGGTACAATTTCTGGGGAAATTGTAGGGTGTGCTTGCTTGCGTCGGTTGCACAGGGGTCCGTTTTTGAATGAAATTTTTACAACTGATTTATGTATATTTTATATGAAAATGCATACTTATTATTTATAAAGATTAAATAGATTTAACGGCATTTTTTTTTGCTGCTCATTTACAACTGAAAATACGAGTGAAGTGTAGAATGAAATAGATGTCTTCTCATTTCCCCTGCAAGAGGCAGCCTCATCGTTGAATCAAAACGAATACATTTGGCAGACCGGTGTAAAAATGGACCTAATCTCTATGACTTAAACGTCATTTTAAGTTTTTCCCTTCTCGTGATATTTTCAGGCATGTAGCCTACTCATTGCATTCATTCATTAATAAAGAACCCCCTTTGAAGATTATTCTACGACGTTACCCGGCAGTAGAAGATGGAATCGCGATTCAGACAGTCCCATCTGCTAACTGAAAATATGCCCCCCAAAACGTAAATAAGCTTGACATTTATTTAGAGGAAAATCGCTCATTCATAAAAAGCTCACTGGTAGCGATCATTGTCAGTAACAACGCAAAATGCGATATAGCCCTGTGTGGAGAAGCTGCCCCGGTAAATTGTACTACTACGGTACAGTACTAGTAGACTACTGCTGTGTTCGTCTTGGTAGCGATTGCGTTGGTTGAATTGGATTTAACGTTCCGTTGTACGGTTTAGGCTGAAATTAATTATTTTCATGAACAGATTGGCAACGTTTAGGCTGTGGCAATGAAGTTCAGGTTAGTAGTTAGATAGACTTTTGATTAAGTAAGGGGAGTGCCGAACATGTTCTGTCGCCGTTTGACTTCCTACAGCTGTGTAGATGTTTTTGTAGTGTCTCGCGTAGGCTACAGCATTGCAGTGAGCAACACTGGTTTGAAACCACAGGTAATGATAATTTCACCCACAAATCGTTTACTTGTAATGCATTGTCATAATAAATCCTACAACGAAAATGTATTTGTGAGGAATGTTTATTTTAAAGATTGAAAACAGATGCATCATAGACCACTGTAGTATGTGTTGCCCGGGCAACAGAGGCTAATGTCATGATGCTAATGCTTCAGTGAAATAGTAGACTACCGTTTCCAAAAGTAGATGTGGGCCTACTTCCTTAATAATATCAGCTAATATTGTACATTACATTTCATAATTGTGTTTCACATCACAAAGTAAAATGAGTAAATAGTTATCACCCTGGCCTCTTTGCTTGTGGCGTTCCTGCAGCTGCCTTGCAGTAAAGCTATAGTTAGCCTAGCTATCCCCCAAGTTAACAGATGTGAAACGAATGTTCTGCTACAGGTAGTCACGCGTGTTTTCGTGACGTTAGTGACGTAGTGACGTTAGTAACGTCAGTGACTGTGGCTAGCAAATTAGCCACCGTTAGCTTCACTTTTCACCACAAAAACGCAATTTCTACTTAAACCATGCAACGGAACGTAAATAAAAATACAACCAACGCAATCGCTACCATGACGAACCTTTTGACACCGCCGTTGTGTATGTAGTCCAAATATTGACTGATCCTTAGGGGGGCGAAAATAAATAATAAATAAATATATATGTGAGAGAACAACGGTTGTGCTCTCGCCAAAGGCTTGAGCACACCCAATAATATATATGTGAGAGAACAAAGGTTGTGCCCTTGCCGAAGGCAAAGCACACCCAATTATATATATGTGAGAGAACAAAGGTTGTGCCCTTGCCGAAGGCAAAGCACACCCAATAACACCAGGGGTCAAATGTATCAAACTCTGTTAATTAATCCTTAAAAGTATGCATACGGATAAAACTGGAAAACTCTGTATGCAACGTTTCTCTCAGATTTATGAACACTCCGTACGCGACCAATATCACACATTTGTTTTCATATCACTGACTAACCACATTTGGGAAACTTGTTTTCACTGCAAATTGCGCTTTCATTTTGGCCTGGTCAACCGCAGCGTAAGGGAATGATGTACATCGGGGACAGGCGGATTCCACACCTCGGGAACCACACAACTAAGGGTCGATTGGTTTATCTCCGACCTGTCTGCCAGCGCACAGTTGCAGAGAACTTTGACAATCGATTAGTTTTACTTTTGTTGGGCATTCCAACTTGTATATAAGTCTATGATTCCAACACAGGTCCAGCTCACTCTTTACAGAGGTCCAAAAGAATGGCCTTCGGATATCTATAATAGAGGCCGACCGATTTATCGGCGGGCCGATATTATCGGCGGGCCGATATTATCGGTGGGCCAATATTATCGGACGATATTAGGCATTTTCCAAACTATCAGTATTGGCATTTATAATGGCAGATAAATAAATATTAAAAAAAATCTAAACTGACAAAACACCCTTCAACCATGTTATGAGTGTTGCTATGCTTTAGCGAGTTTTAGCGAAATCTGTTTATGTTTTGTCAGGAATTTCTGGATTATTTATTTTATATATATCGGCCGATATATCGGAATATCAGATTTTTTTATCATCAAATATTTGTATGGGTATCAGACTTAAAAATCCTTTATTGGTCGGGCTCTAATCTATAACGAGTTATCAACCAGTCATCATTGTGGGACAAGAATTTTGCACAATCTCTGAACTCCCAATGGCCCATAGCGATCTCCTTTTTTTTTTTGCAACTGCCTACCGATAGTACACCATATGACAATATCACATACCCCTGAAATAAACTCACCCATTAGTGATCTGACAGTCTTTCTCTGTTTCTGCACCTTCATCAGCCTCTGTTGTGCTCTCTCTTCCTCTGCCCTCCTTCTCTCCTCTATCTTCTCCAGGATCTTTCTTTCCATCTCATAGTGGCCTCTGTTTACTGCCACCATCTCCTCCACCTTGTTCAACAGCTCAGTGACCTGAGTGCCATCAGCCCTGTTATTATTGTTGAGGACATTATACCTGTTCCCACATTTCTCAACAAGCCACTGGAGGACCTTCCCTTCTGTCTCAATGTGCTGCTCAATGGTTGTGTCTCCCAGACAGTCCCCACGAGTGAACAGCACTATAGTGTGACTCCAGACTCTCTCACTGAGAAGCTGCAGGTGTCCCTCTACAGAATTGGCTTCTTCCTCTGTGAATGAGACATCCAGCCGTATGACCAGGAGGATAGTGTGGGGTCCTGGAGGACACAGAGACACACTGCGTACTATATCCTGTTTAACCAGCTCAGTAGTGCTCTCTACAGGGAGATCCCTCCACCATCCTGGAGTGTTGACCACAGTGACCTGCCTCCCAGCTACTTCTCCCTGTCTCTTCACACAATGAGCAGCTGTCCTCAGGTCGAACTCCTCTCTGCCCAGGATGGTGTTTCCTGATGAACTCTTCCCTGCATGTCTCCCCCCCAGCAGCACAATCCTCAGCTCTGAGAGATGGAGGGAGTCACCTGTCAGAGAGAGAGAGAGAGAGGTGAGGAGAAAGAGAGAGAGGGAGAAATAGAGAAAGGACAGAAAAACAGAGAAAAGAGAAACAGAGTGAAATAGAGATAGTGGAGAGAGAAAACATTGATTCACGTTATTTATTGCAGATTATTATTGTTGATTATAAATGTACTGAAAGATTATTTTTACTCTTAAAATGGCGCAATGAAAACCTTCAAACGTAATCAAAAAAAATGCTAACATGATACCCTTCCTGTTCATGGTGAGGTAACGTGTTTTAGGACTAAAACACTGGAATGAAGACTGTTTACCTGAAGCCATTGTTGATAGTCAGCAGCTTTGTTTCCTTTACACCTGGAGAGAACAAAAAAATATCAAAAACATTAAACTTGCCAAAATAAGCCACGTTACCTTGCTTCTACGCCAACCTGCTCGTGTACTTGGAATATATGTCACATCTTACATTTTCTGCCAACATCAGACATTCTGTACCATGTGTATATTGTAGGCCCTATTCTTGCCATTGATCTGAATAAACTGACATTTTCAATCAACTTTTAACTCACATATGCCCACACCAAACAGCCCGACCAGTCGAAGCCTAGCAGACGATGAAGGTGAGGTGTCTGTAAGTCAAAGAGAAAGTAGACCGAAGTGACAACAGTTGTTTGGTTGGTTTTGTGTCGGGGGGAGGGGGGGATAACTGCAGAAGCATAGTTGTCTCATAACGCTCTGGTTACAGCAGTAGGACTTCCAGTTGTACCAGTTGTTCCAGTTATGGAACCTGAAGGTGCTACTCCCTACCCACATGTGCTGGTAGCAGGAGTTAGCTAACCAGCCCTTCTGCATTTGCAATGCCCACTTCGTTTTGCCAGTTGATCTGCACAGTACACAGTTGGAGACTACAGACAGCTGGAAGGCCGCAAACACGCTTCACAATTTCCACAAAAATTGTTGGTTCTCCCTGTCTAGTGTGTAGTTCCATCTTGTAATTTGACAGCATACTAGAATGCCAGTAATCTCTGTGCGTCTGTCTGTGGCTCGATTATCTCGCAAACGGGGCATTGCAACATGTTGAAATATGGTGTATAGATCAGGACCCAGTGAAGCATGTGAAGTTGTTTGGATGCGACAAATAGGAATAAAAGTGTATTTGTGGCGATACAAAAGGTGCATCTAGGCAAGGTAGGCCACTGCCCTTCCCCAGGTAAGACAAACTGGGAGTTAACATTAGCCAGAACCATGTAGAGACTAGATACTTACTAAAGTCACGCATTTGGTTAATAATATACGATTGCCATACAATAGTTTCGGCAACCTTTGTTGAGATTTGGACGTTTGTGAAGACTCAATCAACTTTTTGCATCAAACTCTGCTGAGATTCCTGACCAGTTTTTAACTCAGAATTTGAACAAAACCTTAATAAAAATTACGCTCCACTGTTCCGGAGTGTGGACGCGAGAGTTGTCTTCCTCTGCGTCAGATCCCTGTCAAAGGTCACATGAACTACACTTAGACATGTTTGTGGATGGTTAATCACATTTGTGGATCGTGTTTTACATTAGAGGAAAGTGATTTACATTTGTGGATTGGCACTTATTTGTATTTATAATACGGGTGGATGAAATCAAGCATTCTGATTGGTTGAGAGGGAGTTCCAGGGTGTGCATTATTGAGCGATAAAGTACTCGAGGCAGTACATTATCGTCAATAAAGTACGTGTTCCAGGGTTTGCCGGCCCTCCGGGCTCGAGTACCTTATGGCTTAATTATCAAGATACACACATTTACAAAAGTTTCGGTGAGATTTAAAACCCACAGTTGAGGGAGCCACAATAATCTCCCTGCACACCACTGACTGCCGCACATTCACGTTGACTGCATCCATCACCAACTCACATGGAGGACACTTATATACCCACACCAGGAGGAAACCCTTTCATTCTGCAATCAGAGAGGTTTTACAAAACCCACCTGTTCTCCTGAACGACCCTCAGCTCCAGACACGCCTGGCTGGCCTGGTTAGGATGCTGTCTCGAGGATGCTCAAGAGTCTCTCAGGACATGGAGTGGTCCACGAGTCCGTCACAGCCCTCCCGCTGTGCGGCCAGGTGTGACTGCACTCACCTGGGGATGACAAGGCAGATTTGCCAGCAGGTATAAATACCGGTGGAGGGGTCAGGTCTCTCTCACAGTAGACAGGCTCACAGGGAGAACATGGAGAAGATAGGCTTGATGTGCTTCAGCTGTCTGCTACTCTGTGGTCCCCATCAGGCTCAGGGGAAGATCTCAGGTACCGCTCTTCTGATCCTCTCTCATTCTCTCTCTTTCTATCTCTCTACCTCTCTTCTCTATGTCTCTCTGCATCTCTCTCTCTCTTCCTTTATTCTGTCTTTCTTTGTATCACTCATTCTCTCTCTACTCCTCTCGCTATCTCTCTTCTCTCCCTTTCTCCCTCTCTCTGTACTAATGGTGATGTACAAAGCATTATGGGTACTGTAGTCCTTCATGCCGGTCTTCTTTCAGAGTATCAGATAGAGTCTGAGAGCCTGAGTCGATGTGAGTCTCTTCGAGGCGTGGCTGTAGCTGGACAACACAACCACATCCCACACTGCTTTGAGGATGGCAGGTTCAGGTAACTAGCACTGTGTGTGTGTCTGTGTGTGGGAATGTGTGTGTGAGAGAATTATGTGTATGTAAGAGAGAGTGTGTCTGAGTGATAGATTATTTGTGTGTATATGTCTGGTTGTGTGTGTCTGTTGTGTGTTTCTGCGAGTGTGTGTGTGTGCTGACAGTAAAAGCAGTGTGTGTGTAGTGTGGGTGTGTATGTGTGTGTGTGTGTGTGTATGTACGTGGGTGCGTGTGTGTGTGTATGTACGTGGGTGCGTGTGTGTGTGTGCTGACACTAACAGCTGTGTCTCAGGCAGGTGCAGTGCCGTGCGGGGGGAGAGGAGTGCTGGTGTGTCTCCCCAGATGGAGAAGAGATCCCTGGAAGCAGAACCACAGGCTCACCTGTGACCTGTGAGGCCTTTACTACTGACTGATCATCCTCATCATTATCATCCTCATCATCCTCGTCATCCTCCTCATCATCCTCATCACCATCCTAACCCTAAACCTAATCGTAAACATCCCTATAACCCCTGTGCACCTGAACCACCAGTGTTAACATCCTCCTTCCCTCTGTGTCCTGTCCTTCCTCTGCCCTGTGTGCCTGCAGGCCTGACCTCCTGTCAGCTGCAGAGACAGAGGGCCCAGCTGGAGGGCGCAGGTGCTGCTGGGCCCCAGTGCCAGGCGTCCGGGGAGTTCCAGCCCGTCCAGTGTGCCCCGGCCCGGGGACAGTGCTGGTGTGTGGACCTGGACGGCATGGAGCTCTATGGGACCAGGCAGGATGGATCCCCCGCCCTCTGTCAGTTCACATCCTCACCATGGACATCCTGACTGGAGCGCTAGAGTGGAGTTACTCACTCTAGACAGACCCAGACAGACCCAGACCCAGACCAGACAGACCCAGAGAAACCCAGACCCAGAGCCAGACAGACCCAGACAGACCCAGACCAGACAGACCCAGACCAGACAGACCCAGACCCAGAGCCAGACAGACCCAGACAGACCCAGACCAGACAGACCCAGACCAGACAGACCCAGAGAAACCCAGACCCAGAGCCAGACAGACCCAGACCAGACAGACCCAGACAGACCCAGACAGACCCAGACAGACCCAGAACAGACCAGACTATTAGATTAGATTGGACTAGACTACACTACTTTAAATCAGTTTAATGGAAAACATTTGGTCAATATGAACATATGTAAGTGGTACATATGAGTAGAGTGTCCGTCATGACTGTGTTGATCAGGATAGTAACCTTGACCTTTAACCTCTGCCCCTCAGGTCCTGGCAGCTGTGAGGTGCGGGCGCGGCGCGTCCTCCACGGCAGCAGGGGGCGCTCTCCTCCTCAGTGTTCAGAGCAGGGCAGCTTCCTGCCTGTGCAGTGCCAGTTCGTCAACATGACGGACATGCAGGTGTTTGATCTGCTGGCTAACTTCAACAGGTGGGGAAACACACTGTGGTCAGTCTGTTGTTAGTTTATCTGTTGAATGATGTTTGGTGTCAAAGAGGAAATGTGGATTTGAATACTTTAACCCTAAAGCTAGACATTAACCTTAACCTTAACCCTAGACCCACCCTAGCCGGGATGCTTCTCTCTGACCGTCTCTGTGGTTGTTGTCAGGTTTCCAGAGGACTTCCAGACCTTCAGCAGGTTCAGAAGATCCTTCCCTGAGGTCTCCTCCTTCTGTTCCTGCTCTGACAGCCGTGGCAGGGAGATCCCCAGCACAGGTGACACACACACACACACACACACACACACACACACACACACACACACACACACACACACACAGCTACCCAGCACAGGTGACACACACACACAGCTACCCAGCACAGGTGACACACACACACAGCTACACAGCACAGGTGACACACACACACAGCTACCCAGCACAGGTGACACACACACACACAGCTACACAGCACAGGTGACACACACACACACAGCTACCCAGCACAGGTGACACACACACACACACACACACACACACACACAGCTACCCAGCACAGGTGACACACACACACACACACACACAGCTACCCAGCACAGGTGACACACACACACACACAGCTACCCAGCACAGGTGACACACACACACGCACAGCTACCCAGCACAGGTGACACACACACACACACACAGCTACACAGCACAGGTGACACACACACACACACAGCTACACAGCACAGGTGACACACACACACACAGCTACCCAGCACAGGTGACACACACACACACACAGCTACACAGCACAGGTGACACACACACACACAGACAGCTACACAGCACAGGTGACACACACACACACACACACACAGCTACCCAGCACAGGTGACACACACACACACAGCTACCCAGCACAGGTGACACACACACACACACACACAGCTACACAGCACAGGTGACATACACACACACACACACAGCCACACAGCACAGGTGACACACACACACACACACAGCTACCCAGCACAGGTGACACACACACACACACACAGCTACCCAGCACAGGTGACACACACACAGCTACACAGCACAGGTGACACACACACACACACAGCTACACAGCACAGGTGACACACACACACACACACAGCTACACAGCACAGGTGACACACACACACAGCTACACAGCACAGGTGACAGACACAACACACACACACATAAAAAGTCTTATTAAATTAAACTCTTGCTCAACCAGCACATTCTGAAAAAAAAAAAATTCTCATCACATTCTCTTTATTTCGTTTTCTGTTACACATTAATTTGTTGTCATCTGTGTGTGTACGTGCCTGCCCATGTGTGTCTGTGTGCAGGGGTGGAGCTGCTGCTTGACGAGGTATACGATACGGTGTTCTCTGGGCCAGTCCTGGGACGCTCGTTCTCCCAGACCAACATGTACCGCATCCTGAGCCGGAGGTTCCTGGCCCTGCTCACCGCTCTGACCGGCAGCTTCAGATGTACACTACACACATTATCATACAGTGCTGCTAACCGCTAATTGAAGTAGGATCCTATGTGTTTAAGTGATGCTAACTGCTAACCGCTAATTGCTAACCGGTATCTCATCTGTTTAAGTACTGCTAAATGTTAAACGTTAACTGCTAACCCCTAACTCAACCAGGATCCTATATATTTAAGTGCTGCCAACTGCTAAGCCCCCTCTCTCATTCACTCTTACTCTACCTTCCTTCCTCTCCCTCCCTCCTCTCCTTCCCTCCTCCCCCCCTCTCTCCCTCCCTCCACCCTGAAGGCCCCACCCCATGCGACAGGGAGCGGTCTGCAGCTCTGCAGTCGTCCAGCGTGTTCGTGCCGTCCTGCGACGCTGCTGGAGCGTACCTGCCAGGGCAGTGCCAGGCGGGGGGCCAGTGCTGGTGTGTCGACCCCAGCGGCAGGGAGGTCTACGGGACCCGTCAGCAAGGAACCCCACCAGACTGTTAGCTACATCACCCTTACATTACCCTTACACCAGTCAGCTACATCACTCTTACATTACTCTTAAAGCTGTTAGCTACATTACCCTTACAACTGTTAGCTACATCACCCTTACATTACCCTTACACCAGTTAGCTACATCACTCTTACATTACTCTTACAGCTGTTAGCTACATTACCCTTACAGCTGTTAGCTACATTACCCTTACAACTGTTAGCTACATCACCCTTACATTACCCTTACACCAGTTAGCTACATCACTCTTACATTACTCTTACAGCTGTTAGCTACATTACCCTTACAGCTGTTAGCTACATTACCCTTACAGCTGTTAGCTACATTACCCTTACAGCTGTCTGCTACATTACCCTTACAGCTGTCTGCTACATTACTCTTACAGCTGTTAGCTACATTACCCTTAGAACTGTTAGGTACATCACCCTTACATTACCCTTACACCAGTCAGCTACATCACTCTTACATTACTCTTATAGCTGTTATCTACATTACCCTTACAACTGCAATAACCTCTAAATTCCTCTACTGCAGTCTTACAAAACCTGTTGTTCAGGAATTGAGATGCATCGGTACGCCTTTGTGGAACTCACCTTGTTGCTGAGTATCCAGAGTTAGGCTTGTGGTGGTCATCAGAATTTCTGTCTTTAGTTTTGAGTCTTTTGTTCCAGTTTGATACTGCGTGTTATCTGTTACTGGGTAGAACGTGTAAAAAGGGAATTCAGTTTGAAAAAAATGCAACATAGGTGCAGCGGAGAGCGACTGTAATGTCTGTCTGCTCGGTGTTACAGGTGCAGCGGAGAGCGAATGTAATGTCTGTCTGCTCGGTGTTACAGGTGCAGCGGAGAGCGACTGTCCGTCAGCGCGTCGCGTCGCCCTCTCCAGACTCCTCTCTGGGCCCCAGGCTCCCGCCGCCTCATCCCAGCAGACGGAGGCCTCCCCTGGAGGCGAGCCGGCCCATCTGGCCCCCTGCAGCCCCCGCCTCCAGCAGCTCCAGCAGGCACTGTGGGCTTCCCTGCCTGAGGAGCATCCAGCCAGCCTGGCCTCCAGCCTCCCCCAGCTCCTCCAGGGCCTGTTCCCCTCTGGGGCCCTGGCGCTCCGGGCTCTCTCCGCCTCGCTGTCCGCCAGCCCCCGCAGGCTCCAGGAGAACCTCTTCGGAGGAAAGTTCCTGAAGAGCACGGCGGCATTCAACTTCAGTGGGACTGTGGGACCCAGAGGAACCCTGGGGTTGAGCTCAGTCTTCAGCCAGGTCGGTTTGACCCAAAACCAGGAAGATCTGTTCCTGCTGGCCCAGACGCTCTCCTCTTCCTCCTCTTCCTCCGCCCACCAGATCAACCTGGACCAGAACATCTCTGACCCCTTCGGACGAACCGTCAACCTCAGACAGAACCAGCAGCTCCTGCTGCTGCTCAGCCAGATCCTGGAGACCCGCTCCTTCCAGTCCGCCCTGACCCAGGCCCTGACCCAGACCCGAGCCGAGTCCCCCAGCGAGTGGACCCAGCTGCTCTCAGCCCTGCTCCCCGGCCCCCAGCCCCCAGCCTGCCCCCCAGCCTCCCCCAGCCCCTACGTCCCCAGCTGCACCCCTGGAGGGCAGTACCAGGAGCGACAGTGTCTTGGCCGGGAGTGCTGGTGTGTGGACGAGCAGGGGCGGGAGATGGAGGGCAGCCGCTCCCAGGACCGGAGCTCCCGCTGCCCCTCTCGGTGTGAGAGGGAGAGGGCCGCGGCCCTGAGAGCCAGGGCCAGCCAGCCGGCCGGGGTGGACAGCTTCATCCCTAAGTGTCGGGAGGACGGGGGCTATGTGGCCCTGCAGTGTGTGGGCCAGACGTGCTTCTGTGTGGATGCTGCTGGACAGAGACAGAGCCCTGTCACGGCTGGGGAGACACTTCAGTGTAAGGATCTGTCTGTCTGTCTGTCTGTCTGTCTGTCTGTCTGTCTGTGTCTGTCTGTCTGTCTGTGTCTGTCTGTCTGTCTGTCTGTCTGTCTGTCTGTCTGTCTGTGTATCTGTCTGTCTGTCTGTCTGTCTGTCTGTCTGTCTGTCTGTGTATCTGTCTGTCTGTGTCTGTCTGTCTGTCTGTCTGTCTGTGTCTGTCTGTCTGTCTGTGTATCTGTCTGTCTGTCTGTCTGTCTGTCTGTGTATCTGTCTGTCTGTCTGTGTCTGTCTGTCTGTCTGTGTCTGTCTGTGTATCTGTCTGTCTGTCTGTGTCTGTCTGTGTATCTGTCTGTCTGTCTGTCTGTCTGTCTGTGTCTGTCTGTCTGTCTGTCTGTCTGTGTCTGTCTGTGTATCTGTCTGTCTGTCTGTCTGTGTCTGTCTGTCTGTCTGTCTGTCTGTCTGTCTGTGTCTGTCTGTCTGTCTGTCTGTCTGTCTGTCTGTGTCTGTCTGTGTCTGTCTGTGTATCTGTCTGTCTGTCTGTCTGTCTGTGTCTGTCTGTCTGTCTGTGTATCTGTGTCTGTCTGTCTGTCTGTCTGTGTATCTGTCTGTCTGTCTGTCTGTGTCTGTCTGTCTGTCTGTCTGTCTGTGTATCTGTCTGTCTGTCTGTCTGTCTGTCTGTCTGTGTATCTGTCTGTCTGTCTGTCTGTGTCTGTCTGTGTCTGTCTGTCTGTCTGTCTGTCTGTCTGTCTGTCTGTGTCTGTCTGTCTGTCTGTCTGTGTCTGTCTGTCTGTCTGTCTGTCTGTCTGTGTCTGTCTGTCTGTCTGTCTGTGTATCTGTGTCTGTCTGTCTGTGTATCTGTCTGTGTATCTGTCTGTGTATCTGTCTGTGTCTGTCTGTGTCTGTCTGTGTATCTGTGTATCTGTCTGTCTGTCTGTGTCTGTCTGTCTGTCTGTCTGTCTGTCTGTGTCTGTCTGTCTGTCTGTGTCTGTCTGTCTGTCTGTCTGTCTGTGTATCTGTCTGTCTGTGTATCTGTCTGTCTGTCTGTCTGTCTGTGTATCTGTCTGTCTGTCTGTCTGTCTGTGTCTGTCTGTCTGTCTGTCTGTGTCTGTCTGTCTGTCTGTCTGTCTGTCTGTGTCTGTATCTGTCTGTGTGTCTGTCTGTCTGTCTGTCTGTCTGTGTCTGTCTGTCTGTCTGTGTCTGTCTGTCTGTGTATCTGTCTGTGTATCTGTCTGTGTATCTGTCTGTGTCTGTCTGTGTCTGTCTGTCTGTGTATCTGTGTCTGTCTGTCTGTCTGTCTGTCTGTCTGTGTATCTGTCTGTGTATCTGTCTGTCTGTCTGTCTGTCTGTCTGTCTGTCTGTGTCTGTCTGTCTGTCTGTCTGTGTCTGTCTGTCTGTCTGTCTGTCTGTGTATCTGTCTGTGTATCTGTCTGTGTATCTGTCTGTGTATCTGTCTGTCTGTCTGTCTGTGTATCTGTCTGTCTGTCTGTCTGTCTGTGTATCTGTCTGTCTGTGTCTGTCTGTCTGTCTGTCTGTGTATCTGTCTGTCTGTCTGTCTGTATGCCTGTGTGTCCACACACACACTCCCATGTACCACACCTACACCTCCTACATCTTCTGTATCCAAATGGCCTTGTGTGTGCCCCCAGGTCCTAGTGCCTGCCAGACCAGGGCCTCCCAGCTCTTCATGCAGCAGGTGAGCTCAGCTCTGAGAGACCCCGCGGCCGTGTCTGATCTCTCCGCCTTCTATGTCCCCCGCTGCGCCCCCGACGGCACCTGGCTTCTTGTCCAGTGCGACGGCCCCCCAGAGCAGGCCTTCCAGTTCTACCAGGAATGGACCAATCAGAACAGCGCGGGCCGGGAACTTCCTGTGTCCGAGCTCCTGGCGATACTGAGGGCTTATGGGAACAGTAGTTCTGCCATGGCCTCGTTCGGGGGCTTTCTGGAGGAGCTGTATGCAGCGGGACACCAGAGAGTCTTCCCAGGCCTGCGAGCCTTCCCCCAGCTGGGAGACCTGCCCAGGGAGGTCCTGGAGGGGCGTGGGGGTGCTCTGAGGGGGCCCGGGGGGCTCCTGGACCCCCTGGCTGTGTGGGAGCTGCTGAGGGGGCAGGGAGGCCCCTATCCGGGGTCCCTGGCTGACTTCAGCCTGCCTCTGCAGCACCTGGACCTGCGTCGCTGCTGGTGCGTCTCCCAGGCTGGAGAGGAGATCCCAGGAACCAAGGCCCTGGCCAATCAGGTCCCTGCTTGTGAGTCACTTCCTGTTGACCGGACTGAATATGGAAGATGTTTGTGGGAGGAGTCTAAGAAGGTTTAATGGGTTCTCCTTTCTTCATGTCTCAATCCGCTTCCTCCTTTACTCCCTCTCTCTCTCTCTTTCTCCCACTCACTCTCTCACGCCCTTCCTCCCTCCTTCTCTCTCTCTCTCTCTCTCTCTCTCTCTCTCTCTCTCTCTCTCTCTCTCTCTCTCTCTCTCTCTCTCTCTCTCTCTCTCTCTCCCCCACCTCCCTCCCTCTCACTTCCTCTCTGTCTCTCCAGGCCCTGGTTCTTGTGCTGTGGTGCAGCGTGAGGTAGAAGACTTCCTGGAAGGGGCGGAGCAGATCATCTCCATCTCCAACTCCTCCCACTTTCCCTTGGGCGCTGGCTTCCTATTGGCTGAGGGGCTTCGTCTGACCCAGGAAGAGTCCCTCCATGCTCTGTCCCCGGGGGAGGAGCTACTCTACGACAGGCTGATGAGTCACTCCAAAGCTGCGCTACAATTGGCCGCCCACTCCAGTAAGAATAATAAAGGATATAAACATAACTACATCCTCAGACATTATTTGGTCTTCCAATTGAACTATCCAGTTATACTATAATCACAAGACTAAAATAGTAAACCATAACATGTTTCATAAGCCAGCTCTAACTCTCCCTAACCTGCTGTGTGTGTGCCCTCCAGCCCTCCAGTTCTCCTGGCAGAGCCAGCAGGGTGTGTCTGAGGACAGAGCAGTGCTGAGGCTGGGGTACCAGCCCTACTCTCCCCAGTGTGACGCCAGAGGAGACTGGCTGCCCACTCAGTGCCACACCAGCACAGGTCAGGCCTGCAACACCTGTGTGTGTGTGTGTGTTCATGTCTGTGGGTGACTGATGTGTGTGTGTGTTCATGTCTGTGGGTGACTGATGTGTGTGTGTGTTCATGTCTGTGGGTGACTGATGTGTGTGTGTGTGTTCATGTCTGTGGGTGACTGATGTGTGTGTGTGTTCATGTCTGTGGGTGACTGATGTGTGTGTGTGTTCATGTCTGTGGGTGACTGATGAGTGTGTGTGTGTGTGTAGGTCAGTGCTGGTGTGTTGATAAAGAAGGAGAGTACATCCCTGGATCCCTGACCAGTCGTCCCCTGAAACCACTCCAATGTAAGATCACACATCTCTCTCTCTCTCTCTCTCTCTCACTCACTCACTCACTCACTCACTCACTCACTCACTCACTCACTCACTCTCACACACACACACACACTCACATAGGCGGGGGGCCAGTGCTGGTGTGTCGACCCCAGCGGCAGGGAGGTCTACGGTACCCGTCAGCAAGGAACCCCACCAGACTGTTAGCTACATCACCATTAGATTACCCTTACACCAGTCAGCTACATCACCCTTACATTACTCTTACAGCTGTTAGCTACATTACCCTTACAACTGTTAGCTACATCACCCTTACATTCCCCTTACACCAGTCAGCTACATCACCCTTACATTACTCTTACAGCTGTTAGCTACACTACCCTTACAGCTGTTAGCTACATTACCTTTACAGCTGTTAGCTACATTACCCTTACAGCTGTTAGCTACATTACCCTTACAACTGTTAGCTACATTACCCTTACAGCTGTTAGCTACATTACCCTTACAGCTGTTAGCTACATTACCCTTACAACTGTTAGCTACATTACCCTTACAACTGTTAGCTACATTACCCTTACAGCTGTTAGCTACATTACCCTTACAACTGTTAGCTACATTACCCTTACAGCTGTTAGCTACATTACCCTTACAACTGTTAGCTACATTACCCTTACAGCTGTTAGCTACATTACCCTTACAACTGTTAGCTACATTACCCTTACCGTTAGTTCAATTAGCACATGCTTTTATTCAACGTTTGTGTTTACTAGCTCCGTCGCAGAGTAACCATCTCAGCTACCAGGCTCAGTGAACAAAAATTATATGACAGTGAAACAATAACATATTGATTACAGTAGATAGCTAATTAATGTTTGACATTACACACACACACACACTCACACTCTCTCTCTCTCACACACACATGTACACACACACACTGACACGGGCACATTCTCAGGCACACACACACAGACACAGACACACACGTCCTCTCACACAGAGGGTGTTAATGTGTGTGTGTTTCTCCTCTAGGTCAGACTCCATGTCAGAGAGCTGCTGCTCAGGCTCTGCTTTCTGATTGGACGCCATCAGTCTCTGATATCACCACCCCAGCCTCCTACAGCCCATCATGTGATGCGGTGTGTATGCATATTCAGATTTATGTTAATTTTAGCAACATTCGTTTGTACACTATTTGTCTACTTGCTAGTTTGTGCTCACCTTTACTCAGCTGTGGTGGCTGGAATAACCCTGGAACTGAATGTGGTGTTGTGTCATATTGTTGTTGTTGTGATGTATTGTTGGTACGTTGTTGTGTTGTTGTTGTCATGATGTTGTTGTGTCCAGGCTGGCCAGTTCTCTGTGCTGCAGAGGGGGGGTCTAGACCAGGCCTGGTGTGTGACACCTGAGACAGGAGACACTCTACAGCCTGCAGACCCCATCCCCACTGGAGAGCTCACCTGTAAACACAACTCCTACACACTCTCACACACACTCACACACACACACCTCCTACACACAACTCCTACACACTCTCACACACACACACTCACACACACACACACACACACACACACACACACACACACACACACACACACACACACACACACACAGCCTGCAGACCCCAGCCCCCCTGGAGAGCTCACCTGTACACACACCTCCTACACACTCTCACACACACACACACACACACCTCCTACACACACCTCCAAAACACTCTCACACACACATTCACACTACACACACCTCCTACACACTCTCACACACTACACACACCTCCTACACACGCACACACTACACACACACTCACTACACACACCTCCTACACACTCTCTCTCTCTCTCTCTCTCTCTCTCTCTCTCTCTCTCTCTCTCTCTCTCTCTCTCTCTCTCTCTCTCTCTCTCTCTCTCACACACACACACACTACACGGACCTCCTACACACTCACACACACTCTACACACACCCTCACATTCATTTCACACACTCAAATTACATACAAACACCTGCTCACCAGCATATACAACGCAACAATTCATTTAAGTCAACAACTAAATGTTATTGTAATGTTTGTTCTATGTGGGAGTGCTGTGCTGAGGTGTGCTTGTTTTGTCTCCAGGCCCCAGCCTGTGCCTGCTGCTGCGAGGGGCTGCCGGGCGGAGGCAGGTGGGGCTGGGCTACCAGCCGGAGTGCCGGGCAGATGGCAGCTTCTCTCCGTCCCAGTGTGACGTCACACACTGCTGGTGTGTTTCCTCAGACGGCCGGGAGCTGGTCGGGACCCGGAGCACACGCGGCACAGGAGCCAGACCCCACTGTGACAGTAGGGTCACTGTCACCTCTCTCTCTTTATTCTCTCTCTCTCTCTCTCTCTCTCTCTCTCTCTCTCTCTCTCTCTCTCTCTCTCTCTCTCTCTCTCTCTCTCTCTCTCTCTCTGTCTCTGTCTCTCTCTCTGTCTCTCTGTCTCTCTGTCTCTCTGTCTCTGTCTCTCTCTCTCTGTCTCTCTCTGTCTCTCTCTGTCTCTCTCTGTCTCTGTCTCTCTGCTTGACCCAGACTCTCTAACATGACTCATGTCTCCTCAGGTCCCCAGTGTCCATCTCCCTTCCCTGCTGACGCCTCCATCTCCCAGGGTGCACTGCTGTGTCGCTCCCAGGCCCTGGGCGGACAGCAGAGGCAGAGCTGTGACCTCACCTGTCACCATGGCTACGACAGTGCACTTCCTGTCAAGCGCTTCCTGTGTGATGTCGACACCCAGACCTGGCTGGAGGACGCCCCACTGCCTCAAGCCTGCCAGAGTAACTCACCCTGACCCCTGACCCCTGACCCTGCCAGTTTAACTCACCCTGACCCATCATAACTATATGTGTGTGGGGTGTGTGTGTTTCAGAGGTCCAGGTGTACCAGACAGTGCAGTCCTCTGTGCTAGTCCAGCTGTCTCTCGCTGAGTCTGCACAGCCCTGCTCCTCCTCCAGCCTGCAGGCCTCCCTGCTCACAGACATGAGAGCCCAGGGGCTCTGCAGCCTGCAGGTGTGTGTGATCCTGTCCTCTGTGTGTCTCCAGGTGTGTGTGTGTGTGATCCTGTCCTCTGTGTGTCTCCAGGTGTGTGTGTGTGTGTGTGTGTGATCCTGTCCTCTGTGTGTCTCCAGGTGTGTGTGTGTGATCCTGTCCTCTGTGTGTCTCCAGGTGTGTGTGTGTGTGTGATCCTGTCCTCTGTGTGTCTCCAGGTGTGTGTGTGTGTGTGTGTGTGATCCTGTCCTCTGTGTGTCTCCAGGTGTGTGTGTGTGTGTGATCCTGTCCTCTGTGTGTCTCCAGGTGTGTGTGTGTGTGTGTGTGTGTGATCCTGTCCTCTGTGTGTCTCCAGGTGTGTGTGTGTGTGTGTGTGTGATCCTGTCCTCTGTGTGTCTCCAGGTGTGTGTGTGTGTGTGATCCTGTCCTCTGTGTGTCTCCAGGTGTGTGTGTGATCCTGTCCTCTGTGTGTCTCCAGGTGTGTGTGTGTGTGTGTGATCCTGTCCTCTGTGTGTCTCCAGGTGTGTGTGTGTGTGTGATCCTGTCCTCTGTGTGTAGCTGTCTCCCTCAGGGTCCTCGGTGTCTGTGTGTGAAGAGGGCTCGGTGCGTGTGGAGTGTGTGAGTGAGGGCGGGGTCACGCTGGAGGTCGTCTGGAGGGTGTCTCTGCTCGACCTCCCGGTCGCCGTGCTGCCTGACCTCCACGACATCGGTGAGGAGACTCACTAACAGAGCACCCATCAGACAGCACTAACAGAACCTGCCTCTCTCTCATGTCTAACCCGTCTCTCTCTCATGTCTAACCCGTCTCTCTCTCATGTCTAACCCGTCTCTCTCTCTCATGTATAACCCGTCTCTCTCTCTCATGTATAACCCGTCTCTCTCTCATGTCTAACCCGTCTCTCTCTCATGTCTAACCCGTCTCTCTCTCTCATGTCTAACCCGTCTCTCTCTCTCATGTCTAACCCGTCTCTCTCATATCTAACCCGTCTCTCTGTCATGTCTAACCCGTCTCTCTCTCTCATGTCTAACCCGTCTCTCTGTCATGTCTAACCCGTCTCTCTCTCTCATGTCTAACCCGTCTCTCTGTCATGTCTAACCCGTCTCTCTCTCTCATGTCTAACCCGTCTCTCTCATGTCTAATCCGTCTCTCTGTCATGTCTAACCCGTCTCTCTCTCCAGACGTAGCTCTGGGTGAGGCCAGGCTCCAGGCGGGACTAATGGGGCTTCTGGGTAGGGCGCCGTATCGCTCCATCGTGACCTCTGACCCCCAAGTGATCTTCACCCTTCCCCCCACCTTCGGCTGCTCCCTTGGGTACCAGCCTGGTACAGCGGGCACCGGCTGTGGTACGTCCCCCTCTCTCTACCACCCTGTGGAGACTCTCTCTCTTTCTCTCACTACCATTCTGTAGATACGCTCTCTCTCTTTCTCTCACTACCATTCTGTAGGGATGCTCTCTCTATCTCTCCCTCTCTCTACCACTCTCTGCCACACCTGTACAGAAGCTCTCCATTTCTTATTCTCTCTTGTTTCTCTCAGCCTTGCTCTCCCCCCTCTCTCTCTAACTCTCTCTCTTTATTTCTCTTTCTCCCCATCCCCCCCCCCCCCCCCCCCCCCAGTGCTGTGTCCAGCAGGTGCGTTCTCCAGTGGGGGTGTGTGTCGGCCATGCCCCCCGGGCTCCTACCAGGAAGAGGGGGGTCAGGACTTCTGCAGCCCCTGTCCCAGAGACAGCACCACGGCTGCAGCCGGAGCATCCTCTAAGAAACACTGTAAGCTAGGCTAACTGCTAGTAAACACTGTGAGAGGCTAACTGCTAGTAAACACTGTGAGAGGCTAGGCTAACTGCTAGTAAACACTGTGAGAGGCTAGGCTAACTGCTAGTAAACACTGTGAGAGGCTAGGCTAACCGCTAGTAAACACTGTGAGAGGCTAGGCTAACTGCTAGTAAACACTGTGAGAGGCTAGGCTAACTGCTAGTAAACACTGTGAGAGGCTAGGCTAACTGCTAGTAAACACTGTGAGAGGCTAGGCTAACTCCTAGTAAACACTGTGAGAGGCTAGGCTAACTGCTATTAAACACTGTGAGAGGCTAGGCTAACTGCTAGTAAACACTGTGAGAGGCTAGGCTAACTGCTACTAAACACTGTGAGAGGCTAGGCTAACTGCTAGTAAACACTGTGAGAGGCTAGGCTAACTGCTACTAAACACTGTGAGAGGCTAGGCTAACTGCTAGTAAACACTGTGAGAGGCTAGGCTAACTGCTAGTAAAAACTGTGATGGGCTAACCGCTAGTAAACACTGTGAAGTGCTAGGCTAACCGCTAGTTAATACTGTGAGAGGTTAATAACTAATCTCACATGGTGAGGCTTTAACTGCTTATCTCATCATATATATGTGTGTGTGTGTGTGTGTGTGTGTGTGTGTACCCGGCAGGCATGACAGAGTGCCAGCGCAAAGGACTACAGTGTTCTGAGAGAGGGGACTTCCTGTTGGCCCAGAAGGACTTCCTGTCAGGGAGATGGGTTTGTGTGACAGCCGGGGGGGCGGAGCTAGCGTGGACAAACAGGGAGGAGCCTCTGTCCGAGGATGAGTGTAAAGGTACCGGTACCTCAACTGTCCAGGAGGAGGAAGTGGTTTAGCAAGACAGACAACAGATACAAGACAGAGAAGAGTTTCAGTTTGTCCTGTGTGTGTGTGTGTGTGTGTGTGCAGTGCTGGGAGGATTTGAAGACGTTCCCACATCCAGACTCATCCTGGAAGCTGAAGATTCACACCTGATCAGGTCCCAGTCATCTAACACCACCCTGGAGAAACATCTCCACACCTGCCTTCAAGGTCCCAGTGAAACACAGGCTGCTCTCTCCTCTTCCCTCCTCTCCTCCCTTCTCATCCTCTCTCCTCTTCTCTACTCTCTCTTCTCTCTCCTCTCCTTTATCCTCAATAACCACACCCTCATGTGGTGTACTGTACTGCTTTATTAAAATATCTTATAAAGAATGATGAACTGAAGCTGATTGAATATCGATAATCTTATGAAGCCCTATGGATATTGCGTGTGTTATACATGATGATTGAGTGTTGGTCAGTGGTTGAATCCTGCTGCATGTTGTGGTGTCCCAGCGTGTGCCCAGGAGCAGGGATGCCTCCACCTGGCGGTGTCCTCAGCAGGGGGCCAGGCTCACTGTGAGCTCTACAGCCAGAAGCCCTCCAACCTGCACTGCAACACCTCCGACCAGGTACGCTCTCCCCTGGAGACCAGGTGCTCTCTCCTAGACATCAGGTCTCATAGGTACTCTGTCTGAACCTTGACCTTTTCTGACATCCAGACCAGGGGGTTTCTGGGTAATCCTGAGGCGGCCATGTTTAAGAGGCTTCGCTGCTACCTGAGGGTGAGAGGCGGGGCCAAAGGAGACCTGCTGGTCCTCAGGAAGAAAGGTATTCACCTTTCCACACACACACACACACACACACACACACACACACACACACATGCCAACACACGCGTACACACTGACACACACACACACACCAACACACACATGCCAACACACACATACACACTGACACACACACACAGGCAAACAAGCAATACAGTACAGTATCTCATCCCAACACACACTCGAAGCCCTAGTTCTTCAGTACCAGCCTGCAGGTCTACCCCCCTCTGCTGGAGTACATATGTAACAGCAGCCTCCACCCCCAGGTCAGGAGGTCACCGTGCAGAGCGGCTTTGAGAGGATGCCGTTCCGCAAGCTGACCTCGGGGGTGTACCGGACGGTGGTGTTCCCCGCGGAGGGAGCCAGTGTCACGGACGCACACCGCTTCTGTCAGGACGCGTGCAGCTCAGACTCCTGCTGTGAGGGCTTCCTGCTCAACGCCAACATCCTGGACGGAGGTAGGGCTACGGTAGCCATGGAGACGCTCCGGAGGAACGTTACATGTCCGGCTTCAAGTTCGGTGTGATGTTAGTTATTTTTGTATGCATTCTTACACCTCCTAACTTCACCTCCCCTCTCCCCATGTCTCCCCTCCCCTCACCAGGCAGTATCATGTGTGGTCTGGTGCGTTCCCCCTCGGTCCTCCAGTGTTCGGAGGGGGACTGGGATGTGTCTGGGCTGGCCAGCTCTGCCCGGGTCTGTGGCGCTGGGCTCACCTACGACCAGGACCACAAGAGCTTCATCTTCAACTTCGGAGGACAAAACTTTGTTATCAGTAAGAAACACAGCTCACTTTACGGCTAAACCTCACCCTGATCCTCCTCTCCCTCCTCCTCCTCCTCACCCTGGTCCTCCTCTCCCTCCTCATCCTCCTGCTCCTCACCCTGGTCCTCCTCTCCCTCTCCCTCCTCCTCCTCCTCCTCCTGCTCCTCATCCTGCTCCTCACCCTGGTCCCCCTGTCCCTCCTCCTGCTCCTCATCCTGTTCCTCACCCTGGTCCTCCTCTCCCTCCTCCTCTCCCTCCTCCTCCTCCTGCTCATCCTCCTGCTCCTCACCCTGGTCTTCCTCTCCCTCCTCCTCCTCCTCCTGCTCCTCCCACTCCTCCGCCCCCTAATGTTGGTGTTTCATGTTGGTGTGTGTTGCAGCGGATGCAGCATTGCCAGCGTCCAGTAAGAACAAGAGTGACTACCAGGCCAGCATCATTATCTTCCAGGCCATCTACCTCCACACAGGTACCACAGCACACACATACTTCTGCTATATAAATATACAGTTTAAGAACATCATAATGTAAAGTAAGATACATGGATTTGAATATCCTTGAAAGAAGTAAGAAGAAGTTTTTTAGTGCCAAACTACAAATACTCACTTGCAGTGTGCCTTCCTGTGTCAGGTGTGAGTAACAGTACCGACGTCTCCAGCACCTGTGTGGGAGGTCAACCCACCCCAGACCCCCCAGGTGAGTACCCGCCCCTACACACACACTCCTCCTATCGGGTCAGTCTGGGGTCAGGGTGGTGACCCTGTGCTTGATGTGTTCCCAGCTGTGGTCTCAGAGTCGTTTGAGCGTCTGGAGGTCAGTGAGATTCTGGTGGAACCAGACAGGAACGTGCCTCATCTTCTCTACTTCATCTCCAAACACACCTTCTCTCCTCACAGCGCCCTGCTCTGGTGTCAGACACGTGTGTACCTGAGGCCCACACACAAACACACTCACACGCATGCACACACACACACACATACACACACACAGGCACACATGTACACATGCACAAAGTCACACACATACGTACACCACTGTCAAAACCACTGTATCATGTGTGAATGTGTATTTGAATGTGTGTGTATGTACTGTGTGTGTACGTGTATGTGTGTATGTACGGTGTGTGTGTACTGAGTGTGTGTGTGTACGGTGTGTGTGTGTATGTACGGTGTGTGTGTGTGTGTGTACTGCGTGTGTGTGTGTATGTACGGTGTGTGTGTGTGTGTGTACTGCGTGTGTGTGTGTATGTACGGTGTGTGTGTGTGTGTGTGTACGGTGTGTGTGTGTGTGTGTGTGTACTGCGTGTGTGTGTGTCCCAGGCTGCCAGGAGGAGGAGCAGTGTTCTGTGCTGGATGTGAGGAGTGAGGGGGACAGGTTCTACAGCTGCTCTCTGTACCCCGACCCCCGGGTGTGTGGAGGCTACGACACACCTCTGAGGCAGCCCTGTCTCCCCCGCCTCCCCCAGCCTCTCCACAACCCCCACATCAAGAAGGGTGAGTACACCCTCCTCCCCCCACTCCTCCCTCGCCTCCCCCAGTCTTCCCCACAGCCCCCACATCAAGAAGGATGAGCATGCCTGTGTGTGTGTGTGTGTGAGCAGTGGACCTGTCCGGAGGGGTGAAGAGCTTCTACAGGCGCGTGTCCTTCAGGAAGATGGTGTCCTACTCTGTCCGCAGTCGTGTCAGCCTGTCAGCCAACACCCTGACAGACAGGTAGGACTGTACCTCAATACTAACCCAACACCCTGACAGACAGGTGGGACTGTACCTCAACACTACCTTCAGACTATACCTTAACACTACCCCAACACCCTGACAGACAGGTAGGACTGTACCTTAACACTACCTCAACACCTTGACAGACAGGTAGGACTGTACCTTAACACTACCTCAACACCCTGACAGAGAGGTAGGACTGTGCCTCAACACTACCCCAACACCCTGACAGAGAGGTAGGACTGTACCTCAACACTACCTCAACACCCTGACAGATAGGTAGGACTGTACCTCAACACTACCTCAACACCCTTACAGACAGGTAGGACTGTACCTCAACACTACCTTCAGACTATACCTTAACACTACCCCAACACCCTGACAGACAGGAAGGACTGTACCTTAACACTACCTCAACACCCTGACAGACAGGTAGGACTGTGCCTCAACACTACCCCAACACCCTGACAGACAGGTAGGACTGTACCTCAACACTACCTCAACACCCTGACAGACAGGTAGGACTGTACCTCAACACTACCTCAACACCCTGACAGACAGGTAGGACTGTACCTTAACACTACCTCAACACCCTGACAGACAGGTAGGACTGTGCCTCAACACTACCTCAACACCCTGACAGACAGGTAGGACTGTACCCTAACACTACCCCAACACCCTGACAGACAGGTAGGACTGTGCCTCAACACTACCTCAACACCCTGACAGACAGGTAGGACTGTGCCTCAACACTACCTCAACACCCTGACAGACAGGTAGGACTGTACCCTAACACTACCCCAACACCCTGACAGACAGGTAGGACTGTGCCTCAACACTACCTCAACACCTTGACAGACAGGTAGGACTGTACCCTAACACTACCCCAACACCCTGACAGACAGGTAGGACTGTGCCTCAACACTACCTCAACACTACCTTCAGACTGTACCTTAACACCATACCACCTTCATACTAGATTCATACTGTACTGTACTCAGCACTACCTCAATACTGTAACCGTGACAACCTTTTACAGCTTCATGGAATGTGAGAGACGGTGTGATGAGGATCCTTGTTGCCGTGGCATCGGATATGTTAGAGACAGGAAGTCTCCAGGTGAGTTGTAATTGGTTGGTTAGACTGAGTTAGGATGATGTGGAATGGCCATTTATTGTTGTGTGTGTGTGTGTGTGTGTCTCTACACGTCTGTCTGTGTGTCTCTACACGTGTGTGTGTGTGTGTCTCTACACGTGTGTGTGTGTCTCTACACGTGTGTGTGTGTCCAGGCGTGGAGGTGCTGTGCCTGACCCTGGTCAGCCTGGGAATCCAGACGTGCAGGGAGGAGGAGGAGGGGGAGGGGGGGTCGTCCTGGCGTGTGCAGAACTGCAGCCCCTCAGGGGTGGATACCAGTGTGGAGCCCTACGGCTGGTACGAGAAGCCAGGTGAGCCTGACCCCTGACCCCTTAACCTGACCCTAACATCTGAGCCCTCACCCTGAGCCCTCACTCTGCCCCCTGACCCTGAGCCCTGACTGGTCACCAGTGTGTTCTTCTCCATGCTGTATGATGGAGGACGTTGTTTACCCCCACAGTGAACCAGTGGACTAAGTCTCCTGCTCTGTGCCCCAAGTTTGAGCTCCGCGCTCCTTCCATCAACGGTGAGAGATAAGAGTGTCTAACCCAACTGTAGTTCCCTTCTCATTTATTCATTCCTTTAAAAGCACCACATCATGTTGAAACAAGATTTATAATGTCCTGTCTTTTACTCCCCTCCTCCCCTGTCCTCTCCTCTCCTGTCCTCCTCTCTTCTCTTCTCTTCTCTTCTCCTCTCCTGTCCTCCTCTCTTCACCTCTCCTCTCTTCACTTCTCCTCTCCTCTCCTCTATTCTCTTCTCCTCTCCTCTCCTCTATTCTCTTCTCCTCTTCTCTCCTGTCCTCCTCTCTTCTCCTCTCCTCTCTTCTCTTCTCTTTTCTTTTCTTCTCTTCTCTTCTCCTCTCCTCTCCTCTCCTCCTCTCTTCTCCTCTCCTGTCCTCCTCTCTTCTCCCCTCTCCTCTCTTCTCCTCTCCTGTCCTCTCCTCCTCTCTTCTCCCCTCTCCTCTCTTCTCTTCTCCTCTCTTCTCTTCTCTTTTCTTTTCTTTTCTTCTCTTCTCTTCTCTTCTCCTCTCCTCTCCTCCTCTCTTCTCCCCTCTCCTCTCTTCTCCTCTCCTCTCCTCTCCTCCTCTCTTCTCCCCTCTCCTCTCTTCTCCTCTCCTGTCCTCCTCTCTTCTCCCCTCTCCTCTCTTCTCCTCTCCTGTCCTCCTCTCTTCTCCTCTCCTCTCCTCTCCTCCTCTCTTCTCCCCTCTCCTCTCTTCTCCTCTCCTCTCCTCTCCTCCTCTCCTCTCCTGTCCTCCTCTCTTCTCCCCTCTCCTCTCTTCTCCTCTCCTGTCCTCCTCTCCTCTCCTCCTCTCTTCTCCCCTCTCCTCTCCTCTCCTCTCCTCCTCTCTTCTCCCCTCTCCTCTCTTCTCCTCTCCTGTCCTCCTCTCTCCTCTCCTCTCCTCCTCTCTTCTCCCCTCTCCTCTCTTCTCCTCTCCTCTCCTCCTCTCCTCTCCTGTCCTCCTCTCTTCTCCCCTCTCCTCTCTTCTCCTCTCCTGTCCGCCTGTCCTCTCCTCCTCTCTTCTCCCCTCTCCTCTCCTCTCCTCCTCTCTTCTCCCCTCTCCTCTCTTCTCCTCTCCTGTCCTCCTCTCTTCTCCTCTCCTCTCCTGTCCTCCTCTCTTCTCCCCTCTCCTCTCTTCTCCTCTCCTGTCCTCCTCTCCTCAGTGAGTATGGAGGGGTGGAGGCTGTTAGGGGCTTCATCTGTGCTGGTGGACCCCTCTCTCTCCACCTACGACGTGCTCCACCTCAGCCAGGACATCTCAGAGGACCTGCAGAGGACCACGGCCTGGTGTCTCTCTGGTGAGCACACAACCCCTGCCTGTGGATGTGTGGTGTGTGTGCATTCTGTGTGTGTGTGTTGGGTGTGTGGTGTAGTGTGTGTGTGGTGTGTGTATTCCTTGTGGTGTGTGTGATTGACGTGTCTCCCTACTCAGCATGTGAGGAGGCGGAGTCTTGTGCGGTGGTGACGGTGAGGAGGGCGGAGTCAGCTGTGCGCTGCGTCCTGTACCCAGACACACGCACCTGTGGCCCCGCCCCCCAGGCTCGGCACTGCAGGCTGGTCGTCAGGGAGACCGCCCCCCTCGTCTACCTGAGAGGTGGGTCTGAACGATGCTGAGGTTAGGGTCACGGTCAGGTTAGGGTCATGTTAATGTTAGGGTCAGGTTAGGGTAATGGTTAGGTTCATGGAAGGCTGTGATAAGGCGTAACTGAAACTCTAGTGTTCAGTTCCAAACCCAGCACGGGCTTCAGCAGCAACATCAGTGTTCATCCCGGGGCACGGAATGCTGCTGGGCGTCGCCAGGACAACGGCTCTGGGATCAGACAGGAAGACAGTTATCCAGTTCCTGGGAGTTCCGTATGCCCGTCCTCCAATAGGGGCGCGACGTTTCAGCGCCCCGGAGCCGGCAGTGTGGAGCGGAACGTGGAACGCCACGGTACCCCGGTGAGTGGGCCCCACATCACCCTGCTGTTGTTGATCTACCTCAGGGCTAACCTGCTAGTGTTGATCTACCTCAGGGCTAACCTGTTGTTGTTGTTGATCTACCTCAGGGCTAATCTGTTGTTGTTGTTGATCTACCTCAGGGCTAATCTGTTGTTGTTGATCTACCTCAGGGCTAACATGTTGTTGATCTACTTCAGGGCTAACCTGTTGTTGTTGATCTACCTCAAGGCTAACCTGTTGTTGTTGTTGTTCAGAGCGAGCTGCCTGCAGCCTGGCGACCTGGAGACCTCAGCCTCCAGTGAGGACTGTCTCTACCTCAACATCTTTGTCCCCAGCGGCATCGTGAGTCAAACTTAGTCTAATCTAGTGTCTGCAGGTGTAACCCAGCAGCATTTATTTAATCTGTCAAAGTCTCTCCATCTCACCCAGTTGTGTGTGTGTGTGTGGGTGTGTGTGTGTGGGTGTGTTGCTGCCATGGTGACAGAAGGGGAGCACTGCTGTGTTAGTCTTCTTCTACAACCCCTCCAGTCCAGCCAATCACAGCTCACCTGGTCTGCTAGATGCCTCTCACCTGGCTGCCGTGGGCAACGTTGTCGTGGTAACAGCCCACACCAGGGTGGCAGCTCTGGGATTCCTCAGAATAGGTACATACACACACGCAGGCACACACACACACACACAGGCACACACACACGCAGGCACACACACACACACAGGCACACACACACACACAGGCACACACGCACGCAGGCACACACACACAGGCACACACAAACGCAGGCAGACACACACACACGCAGGCACACACACACACATAAATGCATCACACACACATGACATACCGAGACAGACACACATGCGTCACTTGCGTTTATGACTAAGTGCATTTGTAATGTGTGTGTGCGTATGTGTGTGTGTGTGTGTGTGTGCAGGCTCCGCCCTGCCAGGTAACTCCGGCCTGCAGGACCAGCGGGCTGCTCTGCTCTGGGTTCAGGACCACGTGGCCCGGCTGGGGGGAGACCCCAGGAGGGTGACCGTGGGGGCGGAGAGGGGCGGAGCTGACGTCACCAGCCTCCACCTGCTGTCCTCCCAGACTCCGCCCCTCTTCCAGCGCATGCTGCTCATGGTGGGTCCCTCCTCCTCTCTCACCATCTCACCATCTCACTATCACTCTGTCACACTATTTCACTCTCTCACTCTCTCACTCTCCCAGCGTAAAGTTAGGGCTCGGGTGTGTGTGTGTTCTGGTCCACGGTGTGTGTGTGTTCTGGTTCATGGTGTGTGTTTGTTCTGGTCCACGGTGTGTGTGGTTGTGGTGTTATGAGTGTGTGTGGTCGTCTACTCTCGTGGGGTTCCAAACGTCACAAGTGAAACATGAGAGACAACCTTGTGGAGCTTTTGTTCTTACCTGTCTGTGTATCTGGTTGTGTGTGTCTGGATGTGTGTGTGTGTCTGGTTGTGTGTGTGTGTGTGTCTGGTTGTGTGTGTCTGGTTGTGTGTGTGTGTGTGTGTTTGGTTGTGTGTGTGTCTGGTTGTGTGTGTGTCTGGTTGTGTGTGTGTGTCTGGTTGTGTGTGTGTGTCTGGTTGTGTGTGTGTGTGTGTCTGGTTGTGTGTGTGTGTGTGTCTGGTTGTGTGTGTGTGTCTGGTTGTGTGTGTGTGTGTCTGGTTGTGTGTGTGTGTCTGGTTGTGTGTGTGTGTCTGGTTGTGTGTGTGTGTGGGTGTGTCTGGTTGTGTGTGTGTGTCTGGTTGTGTGTGTGTGTGCTCCGCAGGGTGGCTCGGTGTTCTCCCCCTCCCTGCTGCTGGGTGATGCTGAGGCTCGGCGCCAGGCCCTGGCCCTGGCCCGCCAGCTGGACTGCCCCACCTCGGACCCCAACCCGCTCATGTTCTGTCTGAGGGGGGTCCCTGCTCGCGTGCTCAACGCTGCCCAGACCAAGGTAGGCCAGGCTGGTCTAGTCTAAAATAGGCCAATCTGGACCAAGCTGGGCTAGTCCAGTCCACACCACGATAGGTTAGACTAGTCCAGACCAAATATGTTTAGTCTAGTCCAAGATAGGCTTATGTGGTAGGCCTTAGGCCTTATTATGTGTGTGTGTCTGTGTTGTGTTGTGTGTATGTGTTGTGTGTGTGTGTCTGTGTTGTGTGTCTGTGTTGTGTGTGTTGTGTCTGTGTTGTGTGTGTGTATGTGTTGTGTGTCTGTGTCTGTGTTGTGTGTGTGTGTTTCCCAGCTCCTGGCGGTGAGTGGACCCCTGCAGGCGTGGTCTCCGGTGGTAGATGGGCTGCAGGAGGCTGCCGGCCCACAGGGGGCGCTGCAGAGCTCTGGCCCCCACAGTGTCGACCTCCTGCTGGGATCCTCGGCTCACGACGGCCTCATCAGCAGAGCCAGGAACATCAAGGTAAGCAGGACCCAGACTCTCTCCAGTAGCCCTCCTCAGGGCCCAGGCTCTCTCTAGTAGCCCTCCTCAGGACCCAGGCTCTCTCCAGTAGCCCTCCTCAGGACCCAGGCTCTCTCTAGTAGCCCTCCTCAGGACCCAGACGCTCTCTAGTAGCCCTCCTCAGGACCCAGGCTCTCTCTAGTAGCCCTCCTCAGGACCCAGATTCTCTCTAGTAGCCCTCCTCAGGACCCAGACTCTCTCTAGTAGCCCTCCTCAGGGCCCAGGCTCTCTCTAGTAGCCCTCCTCAGGACCTAGGCTCTCTAGAAGCCCTCCTCAGGACCCAGGCTCTCTAGAAGCCCTCCTCAGGACCCAGGCTCTCTCTAGTAGCCCTCCTCAGGACCCAGGCTCTCTCTAGTAGCCCTCCTCAGGACCCAGGCTCTCTCTAGTAGCCCTCCTCAGGACCCAGGCTCTCTCCAGTAGCCCTCCTCAGGGCCCAGGCTCTCTCCAGTAACCCTCAGGACCCAGGCTCTCTCTAGTAGCCCTCCTCAGGACCCAGGCTCTCTCCAGTAGCCCTCCTCAGGACCCAGGCTCTCTCCAGTAGCCCTCCTCAGGACCCAGGCTCTCTCTAGTAGCCCTCCTCAGGACCCAGACTCTCTCTAGTAGCCCTCCTCAGGACCCAGACTCTCTCTAGTAGCCCTCCTCAGGACCCAGACTCTCTCCAGTAGCCCTCCTCAGGACCCAGGCTCTCTCTAGTAGCCCTCCTCAGGACCCAGACTCTCTCTAGTAGCCCTCCTCAGGACCCAGGCTCTCTCTAGTAGCCCTCCTCAGGACCCAGGCTCTCTCTAGTAGCCCTCCTCAGGGCCCAGACTCTCTCTAGTAGCCCTCCTCAGGACCCAGGCTCTCTCCAGTAGCCCTCCTCAGGACCCAGGCTCTCTCTAGTAGCCCTCCTCAGGACCCAGGCTCTCTCTAGTAGCCCTCCTCAGGACCCAGGCTCTCTCTAGTAGCCCTCCTCAGGACCCAGGCTCTCTCTAGTAGCCCTCCTCAGGACCCAGGCTCTCTCTAGTAGCCCTCCTCAGGACCCAGGCTCTCTCCAGTAGCCCTCCTCAGGGCCCAGGCTCTCTCTAGTAGCCCTCCTCAGGACCCAGGCTCTCTCCAGTAGCCCTCCTCAGGGCCCAGGCTCTCTCTAGTAGCCTTCTCTCTTTCCCTCCCCCTCACCTCCCCTTCACCACCGTCCCCTCTCCCTCTCTCCTCCACTCTCCTAGCTGACCCTGATCCTGACCTTGACCCTAGTTGACCTCCCTTCCTTGCCTCTGCAGAACTTTGAGCAGCTGCAGGGCCGAGCGGACAGCAAGACGGCCTTCTACCAGGCCCTGTCAGAGTCCCTGGGGGGGAGGGAAGCCAGCGCCCTGGTGAAGGAGGCAGCCACCTGGTTCTACTCCCTGCAGCACTCACCCACCCCCGCCGGCTACAACCTGTTCTCACAAGCTCTCAACAATGCCACCAGGTGAGCAGGTCTGGGGGCTGGTGTGTGTGTGTGTCTGTGTGTGTGTGTCAGTGTGTGTGTGTGTGACAGCACAGCTGAACTAGAACTGAAGGTGTTTGAACACCTACAGAGTTGTTGACATCCCTCTCTATCTCATCTCTTCCACCATCCTCTCTCTCCTCTGTTTCTATCTTCTCTCTAACTTTCCCGTCTCTCTCCTTTTGCCTCCTCCCCCTTTTCTATGTCTCATTCTCTCTTCCTCTCTCGCTCTCCTCTTTCCTTTTTTCCCTCCTCTCTCTATTCTTACCTCTCTTCTCCTCTCCTCTTCCTATCTTCTCCTCTCCTCTTCCTGTCTTCTTCAGGGATCTCTTCATAGTGTGCCCCATAGTAAAGATGGCAGCCATCTGGGCAGCCAACAGCCGGTCCAAGGTGTTCCAGTACCACATACCCGAGAGCTCAGCCCAGACCAGGTCAGCCCCTTCATCTGTGTGTGTCTGTGTCTGGTATGTGTGTGTGTGTTTGTGTGTTTGCATTTGTCTGATGTATGTGTGTGTGTGTGTGTGCATGTGCCTGATGTGTGTATGTGTGTATATATAAATGTGTGAGTGCATAATTTAGTTTCCAATATGTTTCATATTCCAGTTTGCCATCTTCTTAGTGCTGATGTGTGCTTTTGTCGTTGTCATTGATGTGTCCAGCGGCCCTGCCTTCGTGCCCCTGGACGTCCAGTACATGTTTGGAGTCCCTCACCACCCAGCCTCAGCCCACAGCTTCACCTCCTCAGAGAGACAGCTCTCCCTCCAGATAACCAGCTACATCGCTAACTTCATCCACTCTGGGTAAACTAGCCAACTAGTTAACTGGATCCACTCTGGGTAAACTAGCCAACTAGTTAACTGGATCCACTCTGGGTCAACTAGCCAACTAGTTAACTGGATCCACTCTGGGTCAACTAGCCAACTGTACAGGCTGTGGGAGGTCATTTGTATTTATTGGTTTTCATGGTTCATGGTCATGTTTTTCACAAACCTTGACCAGTGATTTTGTCATCAACACACAGTGTTCCAGACGATGTGCTGTGTGTGGAAGTGTGCTCAGCAGGTATCCTGTTCCTCTCCTCCACAGGGACCCTAACCAGGCCCACCCAGCCTCCCTGGCCCCCCCCAGCCCAGCGCTGCCTCCCTGGCCCCGCGTCCTGCCCCTGCCTGGGGGGGCGCTCTACAAGGAGCTGGCCGCAGGGCTCCGGGACCTCCAGGGCCTGCACAGAGAGGCCTGCTCCTTCTGGACGGACTACATACCTGCGCTCAGCTCAGCCACAGGTGGGACACCAGGTCACGCCTTTAACTACAACAGCCAAGCAGGTTTTCTCTACTTAGAGTGTGGATAGGGGTCAAACCAACCCTGCTCGGTGCTTCGAGTGTTAACCCTCACACACAGTCCTCATATACTGTGTCAGATAAATAGATATATATACCAAGCCCTGCCTTTAACCCTTGCTTGATGTTAATATAGATGTAATAGATAGGTATATATAGAAATATAAAGTGTGACTTGTGTTTCAGCCAAGCTGTCTGGAGATGGTCTGGCGTCTTCTCCTCCTCCTCCTCCTCCTCCTCCTCCTCCTCCTCGTCCTCCTCGTCCCGCTCTGACAGAGCAGGAGTCCAGCCTGCCGGCCCCCCGGACCAGCAGCCCGCCCAAGACCGAGAAGGACGCCTACAGTTAGACCGCTCCCTCCTTGCCACGGTTGCCGCGGACAACACCTACTAGTACCTTCAAGTCACATGACGCTGCAGTCACTGTTCTTATTTCTCAATCACTCTGTAGCAAACCACCTTTAAACACTTCACAATAAACATGTCGTCATTTTAAATTTGTTTTATGGTGTTTTCTTAGTGTGTGAGGGGAGTGTGATGTCTGGGTGTTTGTGACTGAGGAAGTGTGTGTGTGTGTGTGTGTGTGTGTGTGTGTGTGTGTGTGTGTGTGTGTGTGTGTGTGTGTGAGAGAGAGAGACAGAGTGTGTGTGTGTGTGTGTGTGTGTGCGCGTGTGTGTGTGTCTGGATCCTCTCCACTCAGGGTTGTTTGTCAGCTTATTTTATTCAGTTTGTATGTACAGTGCAACCTTAGATAATATTAATGTTTGAGTAGTGATACATATTTTCACATCTGTAGCTATGTCTGGGATATAGTGTGTATATAAATTCACAGGATATTGCTACAGATTACTATATGGATTACGTAGTTCAAGTTATAAAAATGATAAAAGTTACAAAAATGGGGGTTTTCACAGAGACCTTCTCTGGTAAAACCTGTTACACTCCACAGTAACACGTCAATAACACACCAGTAACACGTCAGTAAAGCGTCAGTAACACGTCAGTTGTTCAAGACTACCATCGCTATGTTTTCAGTTTTGGACAACCCATATCGGTATAGCTCAGTGGTTAGAGCATCCGCCTGCAGCTCGAGTTGATCTCTGGTTCAAATCCCCCTGTGCTGTACATGGCTTTGGATAGATAAAAGCGTCTGCTAAATGAATATGTTATGATTACATTTTATGGTGTCAAACCTTGTGGTCTGGCGTTGCCGTCTCTCCCGGCCCCCCCCCCAGCGGTCTCCGTGACTCCCTGCTGGGTAACGGCACGCTGGCCGGGGCAGAGAGGAGCGACGAGGAGGAGGAGGGGCGTGGACAACGCCACAGGCGAGCGGAGGGAGGGAGCACGAGGGGAGTCTGGCACACACAGCAGGAGTTTATTATCTGCAGAAACACAGGTGGTGGCGGAGACCAGAGAGGTGGACCAGGTAGGAAGGAAGGAGAGAGGACGGAGGGGAGAGGACAGCAGGTAGAAGACAAAGAAAACAAGCTCTGGACCAGAGGACAGATCGTTTCCCGGCCGGGTGAGAGGGGTCGGAGTTCAGAGGGGTCGAATGGGTCGAAGATCGGGAGGCTGAGGTTCTCCTAGCAGGCCATCTCTGTGGACTTAATCGCGGAGTGGTCAGAGGTTGTCACGGAGATGCTCTCCATGGAGGCATCGGTGTTAGAGTTGCCCCGGGGGTCGGCGAGGGCGGACTTGCCCCGCCCCTCGTTGGTGTGGGCGCGGCTCCGGGTCCCGTCGAAGGAGGAGATGCTGGAGCCAGAGGCAGTGCGGGAACGCACCAGGCGAGTCATGCTGGCCGCCGACACTGGAGGGAGAGACTGGGAGTTACTGGGAGAGACTGGGAGAGACTGGGAGAGACTGGCCCACTGATCATGTTCTAGTCTTACAGCAGCACTTATAGCTCCTATACTGGTCCAGTCTAACCCCTATAGCTCCTATACTGGCCCTGTTTAATCCAGTCTAATCTACTTACTGTAGCCCCTCCCTGAAGTACTTACTGTAGCCCATGCCCTGGATGAAGTACTTGAAGGCCTCGGTCAGGGAAGCAGGCTGGTCCACCTGGGGCAGTCCTCCACAGTCCGCCATCTGCACACAGCAGGGTCAGAGGTCAGCCAGAGAGAGAGAGAGAGAGAGAGAGAGAGAGGAAGGTTTTCTGGGTAGTGTAGAGTCAGCAGTAAGAAGAGAGAGAGAGAGAGAGAGAGAGAGAGAGAGAGAGAGAGAGAGAGAGAGAGAGAGAGAGAGAGAGAGAGAGAGGAAGGGTTTCTGGGTAGTGTAGTCTGCAGGAAGAAGAGAGAGAGAGAGAGAGAGAGAGTAAGGGTTTCTGGGTAGTGTAGTCTGCAGGAGGCAGCAGCAGGGCTGTACCTTCAGCAGGGTGGTCTTGGTGGGGTTGAGCTTGGAGTTGCACTCCACCACAGCCTCCACGGCAGGGGATTGGTCACCCACCACCAGCAAGGTCTGGCACCTGCAGCAGACAGCAGGGTCAGAGGTCAGGGCTAGGGATTCAGGGTCAGAGGTCAGGAGCTGGAGTTAAAGGTACTAGGTTGAGTGTTCAGGGGTCATAGTTAGTGATTCAGGGTTTAGGGTCAGGGGTCATAGTTAGGGTCAGGGCTCATAGTTAGTGATTCAGGGTGTAGGGTCAGGGGTCATTGTTAGGGTCAGGGTCGGCCCTAGGGGGTGATGCTGTCCGTACTTGAGGGTCCTGACATTGATGCTGCTGCCAGTCTCTGGCCTCTGGACCTCCAGAGCGAGCCGGCTCTGGTAGGACCGCACGAAGGGCTGCAGGTTGGCCTGGTTCACCTGGTTCTGGATGTGGTGGCGGTAGGTGGCAATCAGGTCGTGGTTGGTCTGGATCTCCTCCTGGGGGCGTTAAGGTAGGGTGTGAGGGAAGAGACAGGGTGGGGGTTAGGGTGACCACCACATGTAGCAGAGCTGGTTCCTGTAAACCCTAACCACCACATGTAGCAGAGCTGGTTCCTGTAAACCCTAACCACCACATGTAGCAGAGCTGGTTCCTGTAAACCCTAACCACCACATGTAGCAGAGCTGGTTCCAGTAAACCCTAACCACCGCATGTAGCAGAGCTGGTTCCAGTAAACCCTAACCACCGCATGTAGCAGAGCTGGTTCGGGGGCCACTGTTGGTGCTTACATTTCCAAACAGGTGTGAGATGATGGTGTCGGGCAGCGTGTGGGTCCAGCCGCTGATCTGAAACAGGAAAAACAGGTCACTCAAAAAAACAGGGTTTAAAACACTAACCTAACTGGACTTTTATATTAGTTATATTGTAAGACTGGTCTGCAATCTGCTGTGTGTGTGCATGAGTGATTAGATGAGTGTGTGTGTGAGGGAGTGTGTGTGTGTGTGAGGGAGTGTGTGAGATTGTGTGTGAATGTGTGTGAGAGTGTGTGTGTGTGAGAGTGTGTGTGTGAATGTGTGTGTGGTACCTTCTGTGTGACAGAGTCGATAAGGCCCTCTGCTCCAGCGTTGATGTTGATGAGAGCCAGACCCTCCACCATGTCAGGATGGTTTAGCTGCACAGACTCACTCAGGTTAGGTTCATACAACCACAGCAGGAACAGGGTGATGGTTAGGGGCAGTTAACATGACCAGAATGAGCAGAGAGCTAGGAGGTAAACAGAGATAGCTGGGAGGTAAACAGAGATAGCTAGGAGGTAAACAGAGAGCTACGGTAACTCACAGCGAAGTTAGCCAGGATAAAAGCACCGGCACCCATCCCCAGTCCAATAACACTCTTCAATCTGAAAGAGACAAGAGGAGTGTTGTGATTGGTTAAACAGCACCATGGTTACCTTGAGCAGGTTTGCAATTCGTTGACTGCTTGGTGATTTGTTAGCTAGGATACGTTTGTGATAGGTTAACTACAGCAGGCGTGAGATTGCAGTAGTTGATAGACATGTTTGTGATAGGTTAACTACAGCAGGCGTGAGATTGCAGTAGTTGATAGACATGTTTGTGATAGGTTAACTACAGCAGGCGTGAGATTGCAGTAGTTGATAGACATGTTTGTGATAGGTTAACTACAGCAGTCGTGAGATTGCAGTAGTTGATAGACATGTTTGGGAAGGATGCACCAGGTTGATTGTTAACTGTTAAAGGTGAGATGGAGGTTCCTCTAACTAGAGTCGTCAGTGTTGTTGTACGGCTGTGCGGTTCTCACCCAAAGTGCTTGAGGATCTGTGGCAGGGTCTCAGAGAGCTGCTCCACGCTGGGGTAGGTGTACCTGGGGGAGGGAGGGGGGCAAGATCTTCTATCAAACATCACCACCCTTCTGTTTTACAACTACAACCAACTATTCGTCATAGCCTCACATCACTGTGAATGTTGTAGTTGGAAAGCTGGCAACTCGGAACCAGCTGGTGTGTGTGTGTTTGTGTGTGCACGCGTGTGTGTGTGTGTGTGTGTGAAGGTCACCACGGCAGATGGCATGTACATGTATGTCAGCTATTTTGAGGACATCCGTGCCTGTGGATTACCTTGACAACTGTGCCTGTGGATTACCTTGACAACGGATTAAGGTAAAAATGTGTGTGTGTGTTTGTTTGTGTGTGAGTCTGTGTGTGTGTATTTGTATGCCTGTGTGTGTGTGTGTGTATTTGTATGCCTGTGTGTGTGTGTATGTGTGTGTATTTGTATGCCTGTGTATGTGTGTGTGTATTTGTATGCCTGTGTGTGTGTGTATGTGTGTGTGTATTTGTATGCCTGTGTGTGTGTATGTGTGTGTGTATTTGTATGCCTGTGTGTGTGTGTATTTGTATGCCTGTGTGTGTGTGTGTATTTGTATGCCTGTGTGTGTGTGTGTGTGTGTATTTGTATGCCTGTGTGTGTGTGTGTATATGCCTGTGTGTGTGTGTGTGTGTGTGTATTTGTATGCCTGTGTGTGTGTGTGTGTGTGTGTGTATGCCTGTGTGTGTGTGTGTGTGTGTATTTGTATGCCTGTGTGTGTGTGTGTGTGTATGCCTGTGTGTGCGTGTGTGTGTATGCCTGTGTGTGTGTGTGTGTGTATGCCTGTGTGTGTGTGTGTGTGTATGCCTGTGTGTGTGTGTGTGTGTATGCCTGTGTGTGTGTGTGTGTGTGTATGCCTGTGTGTGTATGCCTGTGTGTATGTGTGTATGCATGTGTGTGTGTGTGTGTGTGTGTGTATGCCTGTGTGTGTGTGTGTGTATGCCTGTGTGTGTGTGTGTGTGTGTGTATTTGTATGCCTGTGTGTGTGTGTATATGCCTGTGTGTGTGTGTGTGTGTATTTGTATGCCTGTGTGTGTGTGTATATGCCTGTGTGTGTGTGTGTATTTGTATGCCTGTGTGTGTGTGTGTATATGCCTGTGTGTGTGTGTGTGTGTGTATTTGTATGCCTGTGTGTGTGTGTGTATGCCTGTGTGTGTGTGTGTGTATTTGTATGCCTGTGTGTGTGTGTGTATGCCTGTGTGTGTGTGTGTGTGTGTATGCCTGTGTGTGTGTGTGTGTGTGTATGCCTGTGTGTGTGTGTGTGTGTGTGTGTATGCCTGTGTGTGTGTGTGTGTGTGTGTGTGTGTGTGTGTGTGTGTGTGTGTGTATGCCTGTGTGTGTGTGTGTGTGTGTATGCCTGTGTGTGTGTGTGTGTGTGTGTGTGTATGCCTGTGTGTGTGTGTGCGTGTGTATGCCTGTGTGTGTGTGTGTGTGTGTATGCCTGTGTGTGTGTGTATGCCTGTGTGTGTGTGTGTGTGCTCACCCTGTGGACAGGGTGGAGGCTCCCTCGTGCTGTCCGGGGGCGTGCACGTGGACCACAGCGAAGTGGCGGCTGATCTCGTGCATGTCCTCGTGGTTGAACAGAGGGTCGAAGCACGACTTGTCTGGCAAAGGAGCAGGGAAGCTGGTTTACATGTCTTCATTTAGCCTAACCTTGACCCGACCCTGACCCAATGCTCTCCTCCAGAGCCACCTACAAACTATCACATCCGCTATTGACTCTGCTGTGTGTGTGTCTGTAATATACGGTGTATATGTCTGTAATATACGGTGTATATGTTGTATAGTCGCTCTGGATAAGAGCGTCTGCTAAATGACTAAATGTATATGAATGTGTGTGTACATTTGTGTGTCTGTATGTATTTATACTATATATTATGTGTGTGTCTGTGTATTTATATAGCCTATACATATTTATATTGTATAATGTGTGTCTGTATATATGCGTGTGTATTGTCTATGGATCATGTTGGATCTACAGGATATTCAAATCAGACTAAATCAAACTTCATTTATACAGCCCTGTTCCCGGACGCCCCGGTGTAGAAGCATTTTAGTCATTTTAGGCCGTAAGGTGAACCCTATTATCGTTTCAACCCGCTCCACAGTCTGGCATCTACACAATCTTTAGCTCATAAAAAAGAACGATTCGTGCTAAGCTACCAAAAAAAGTTTGTCGCTGAAATTCCAGTCGATTGTCGATGCGTCTATGTTTTATGCAGAACTAGTTTCTTCAGAGCGTAATAGGATTTTGGTGGCGCGGTTCGACACGTGATCCTTCTACACCAATAAGGTAGCTGCTTTTTGTCAACATGGATGGATATGGTTGTCAAATAGAGGGTGGGACCTTGCACGTTAGTGTTTCCTATGTTTATTTTGCCGTGGCGACCCGCCACGACTACATTTCTGTCGCCATGGTATCAGAAATAGGGCTGTACAACATTTTAGGACGTCTATGTGATTGTTAGAGTGCATGTCGGAGAATAGCATGGATACGCGCTTCACACCGCAGTTGAGATTGTGCGTCTTTGAGAAGTCGTATAGCTAACTTGTCAGTTAATTTAAGCCTGTTACTGTATTAGTCTATATTCTTGCTAATTTAAATTAAGTTAACTGGTGATCTGTATTATTCCCCTGCTAGCTAAATTGCACATGTCTGTTGATTCAATAGCGATTGCTGCCTTTGCTTACGTTTGTATTTTCGGTGCATTACTATGCAGAAGTAGTTTTAATTAATAAATAGTGGGTTTATTGTTATTATTTGATACAGAATGCTTAGCCTATCAAGCTCTAATGAAGCAGACAGTGTACATGCTTTCGAGTACCTTAATCGATAGGCTACTGACCAACGTCAATTATTAATACGTCAATTAATAATTGGCAGCATTTATGCCATTTAGAACACTTTATGAGTGGAAGGTCTCTAAGTAGCCTAACCTTATTGCTTTAGGGGAAATAGTACGAAAATATGTGCAATATTACATTAGTTATTAAACTAGGCTATTACCTTAACCTGGTGGGGGGGGGGGGGGGGGGGGGGGAGACAGACTTATGTCGTTGTTGTAACATTCATTCTTCCACAAATGAAAACACTGATCAACCATAAAAACAATCGTAATAAAACATGAAATATGATATATAAAACTTTACAAAACAGAACAAGGAATAACAGATTAAGGACACTCAGTCCTCACTGTCAGGACAGTTATCTCCCAGTTCCTCAGTTTCTTTGTGTTGGCACAATTACAACAACGACATAAGTCTGTACAACACAGTCCTGCAGAAAAACATGAACATCTGCCTGTCTCACACGCACTTTTGCAGCCGCAGTGTATCACATGCAAAACACTGTCAGGGGACGAATTTCTGTTACGTGCAAGGTCCCATCCACTATTTGCCAAACATTCATCCATGTTGACAAAAAGCAGCTACCTTATTGGTGTAGAACGATCATGTGTCGAACCGTGCCACCAAAATCCTATTACGCTCTGAAGAAACTAGTTCTGCATAAAACATAGACGCAACGATAATCGACTGGAATTTCAGCGACAAACTTTTTTTTGGTAGCTTAGCACGAATCGTTCTTTTTTATGACCTAAAGATTGTGTAGATGCCAGACTGTGGAGCGGGAATCATTTTCTAAAAGACTTTTCATGGTTCACCTTGCAGCCTATTTAGCAGACGCTCTTATCCAGAGCGACTTACAGTAAGTACAGGGACATTCCCCCGAGGCAAGTAGGGTGAAGTGCCTTGCCCAAGGTCACAACGTCATTTGGCGTGGCCGGGAACCGACCCAACAACCTTTAGATTACTAGCCCGATTCCCTAACCGCTCAGCCAGCTGACTCCCAGTGTGAGGGCTCCTCGTACTCACAGGTCAGCCCGATGTCATGGTAGGTGAGGATGGCTGGGCGCGTGCTCTTTGGCACCCCCTTCACGGAGCAGCGGACCAGCCCACACAGCGTCTCCACATCCTCCTCCTGGAAACACACGACAGCAAACGTCACCCGCTGCCTCCCCGCTGCCTCGCCAACGCGTCCACGCTGCCTCCCCACTGCCTCCACGCTGCCTCCCCGCTGCCTCCCCGCTGCCTCCACGCTGCCTCCCCGCTGCCTCCCCGCTGCCTCCACGCTGCCTCCCCGCCGCCTCCCTGCTGCTCCACTCGTTTCAAACTCCCGCACACCCCGTCCCCCTGAGCCTCGCTGGGGAAGCTTCCCCCCCATGGACCCTCGTTATCCCCTGACACTAGCACTGCCACTGACAAACAGCTAGCTTGATGCAAGAACGGCTTCAACCAGACGGCTGAAGGGATGGAAGATGGCGTACGACGCCAGCACCGAGAAGACAACACTGTTGTTTATGGTCCGTCAGAGACCTTCAGACATGCTAGTAGACCCCTGCATGAGGAAAGTCCTGTCTGTGGTCAACGGAGCAGAACTTTCCAGAAGCCACGTTGATTATCTCAGGAACCCCAACATCACCCTGTCCCTCTGGATTCACACCCTCAGCTACAAACACGCATCGAGGTCATCCAGTTGAATTGCTTTCCCTAGTCTCACAAGTCAGCCCAGACGATACTCACAGTTGCCTCTATGTCAAACACTGAGTCGTACTCGTTGTCCTGCATGACCATGTTGTCTGTGTGTCGGTTGGCCGTGGTTGCGATTGGAGTTTTAGATCCTGGAGCTACTGTGTCCCCTCCTTCCAGACAGCAAGGTTTTATACTTTTCTAAGTCCCCTGACTATCCCGCCCCCTCCCCCACCCCCTCCCCTGCTTATGTAGCACCAAGGCCCTTGCTGCCATCTGGATGGCCTGATCAGATGATTGGATTAACACGAATGTGGCCGGTCCATCCCAGGCAGGCTGGTTCCCAGGAGGAGGGAAAGCAGAGCAGAGCCACAGGATGTGCCTTTGCTGCTGCCAACACACCTCCTCACCAGGAACAGGCAGACCACACCTCCTCACCAGGAACAGGCAGAGCACACCTCCTCACCAGGAACAGGCAGACCACACCTCCTCACCAGGAACAGGCAGAGCACACCTCCTCACCAGGAACAGGCAGACCACACCTCCTCACCAGGAACAGGCAGACCACACCTCCTCACCATGAACAGGCAGAGCACATCTCCTCACCAGGAACAGGCAGAACACACCTCCTCACCAGGAACAGGCAGAGCACATCTCCTCACCAGGAACAGGCAGACCACACCTCCTCACCAGGAACAGGCAGAACACACCTCCTCACCAGGAACAGGCAGAGCACACCTCCTCACCAGGAACAGGCAGAGCACACCTCCTCACCAGGAACAGGCAGAGCACATCTCCTCACCAGGAACAGGCAGACCACACCTCCTCACCAGGAACAGGCAGAACACACCTCCTCACCAGGAACAGGCAGAACACACCTCCTCACCAGGAACAGGCAGAGCACATCTCCTCACCAGGAACAGGCAGAACACACCTCCTCACCAGGAACAGGCAGAACACACCTCCTCACCAGGAACAGGCAGAGCACATCTCCTCACCAGGAACAGGCAGAGTTCTGAGTGGGGGACACCCTGCCCTTCCACACACAAAAATGGGGATGGGAATAAACGTTTGTTGACATGCAGCCTAAAGTAGTTGACTGTTTGTACTTTAAATGTTTTAGTACTGTACAAGCAGGCTCAGTGTCATGCACCCTACAGTGACATGAGCCCTGTCTGTCAGCCTACTGGACCAGTACTGTACAGAACACAGGCTCCTGTCTGTCAGCCTACTGTACCAGTACTCTACAGAACACAGGCTCCTGTCTGTCAGCCTACTGGACCAGTACAGTACAGAACACAGGCTCCTGTCTGTCAGCCTACTGTACCAGTACTCTACAGAACACAGGCTCCTGTCTGTCAGCCTACTGTACCAGTACTGTACAGAACACAGGCTCCTGTCTGTCAGCCTACTGTACCAGTACAGTACAGAACACAGGCTCCTGTCTGTCAGCCTACTGTACCAGTACTCTACAGAACACAGGCTCCTGTCTGTCAGCCTACTGTACCAGTACTCTACAGAACACAGGCTCCTGTCTGTCAGCCTACTGTACCAGTACTGTACAGAACACAGGCTCCTGTCTGTCAGCCTACTGTACCAGTACAGTACAGAACACAGGCTCCTGTCTGTCAGCCTACTGTACCAGTACTGTACAGAACACAGGCTCCTGTCTGTCAGCCTACTGGACCAGTACAGTACAGAACACAGGCTCCTGTCTGTCAGCCTACTGTACCAGTACTGTACAGAACACAGGCTCCTGTCTGTCAGCCTACTGTACCAGTACTGTACAGAACACAGGCTCCTGTCTGTCAGCCTACTGTACCAGTACAGTACAGAACACAGGCTCCTGTCTGTCAGCCTACTGTACCAGTACTGTACAGAACACAGGCTCCTGTCTGTCAGCCTACTGTACCAGTACAGTACAGAACACAGGCTCCTGTCTGTCAGCCTACTGTACCAGTACTGTACAGAACACAGGCTCCTGTCTGTCAGCCTACTGTACCAGTACTGTACAGAACACAGGCTGCCTGAAGTGCCCTGTGTCCTGTACAGCAGCTGGGGTTCTCTCCTGGTGTCTAATCTTGTTAGGCCAGAGGAACAGGACCAGGGCAGGTCAGGCTTGCAAGATGCCCTGTAACACGTGTCATCTCTTACACAGCTGGCTCTGACCCCACACAGTCATTCGGTTGTATTCATTTAACTCATATACAAAGGCACACTCAGCACAGCAAAATGGCAATAAAAAAAATAATTGTAGAGCTGCGTGCAGCGCATTCATTCGCTCAGCCCCTTCTTGCCACGCTCGCGTTCTCTCTCTCTCTCTCTCTCTCTCTCTCTCTCTCTCTCTCTCTCTCTCTCTCTCTCTCACTACAACGGACCCGTCAGTAAATAGCCTATGGAAGCAAATCAGTGACAATGTTATGAATTTTAAAAGGCATTGAATACTTAATATTGAAATGTTAACACCACTGAATGTGTTGGTTTTGAATTCACCTCTTTAAAATTGAAATATTAATTTATTAAAATACAATAACATTCTGTTGGAAACACTTCCTCTCCCCCCACACACACAGACACACACTGGCCTCCAACACACACACACACACTGGCCTCCAACACACGCACACACACACACACACACTGGCCTCACACACACACACACACACACACTGGCCTCTCACACACACACACACACACACACACACACACACACACACACAGGCCTCACACACACACACAAGCAAGGATGAGATAATAGGTTCAGAACAAATTATTTCATTATGAAAACAATGTTATTGTGTAGTGTTTGAACAAGTTGTGCACGCTTTACCCCGGTTGCATGTCTTGAGGAGCAATCAGAAGTGAGCTGTGAGGTAAACAGAGGACATGGTTGGTTCCTTCATCTGGACATTTCAGTAGAAAGCTCCTTATGCTAGTCATCTCTGTAGGCTACATGTAGGACTTCATTTACAGCAGCGCCTCTCAACCTTGGTCCTCAGGGACCCCTTGCCCTGCATGTTTTAGATGAGACCCTGCCCCAACACACCTGATTCTAATGAATGGGTCGTTATCAGGCTTGTGCTTTGTTTCATAATGACGCATTAATTTAAATCGGGTGTGTTAGAGCAGGGAAACATCTAACACATGCAGGACAGTGGCCCTTGAGGACCGGATTTGTCCACCCCTGATCTAGAACATGCAGGGGGTCCGTAAGGACCAGAGTTGACAACCACTGCTTTAGGACTTTAAACTATAAGTACACCCATACACTTTAAGGCTATTCAAACGTTCAGGTGCGAGAAGTTCTTACTGGAATGACTGTGAAGCACTGGTGACTCTCTGCATTTTCGTCCGTCTCATCCTCTTCCGGCAAAGACGGGACCTGCGTAATAGACACGGGTTATGCCTGTCCCGGTGACAGCCGGTGGCGGCAGCTGCAAGGTGAGGCCCACACCTGCGGCTCACCGTGACTTGGCACACCATATGGCTACATTACGTTAAGATAGATTAAGTGGGTCACGTTATAGTTAAGTTAGTGGGTCAAACGGATTAAATAAGAGCGTCTTTTTTTTTTACGTCAATAAGAACTGTTGAACATAAACACTTCGCATCATTTGTAGCCTGCAATTTCATCCCACCTTTTTAAACAAGCGCATGGCCCTGCCGACAGCTTTAAAACTACCTGCTTCACCCATAGTATCCTGATAAAACACACACGACAAGCCTACGTCGGACCGCACAACTATGGCTTTCAGTATCTACAATAGAATCATTACGTTTCCCCGGCAACATTGACGCATTAAAGGAATAAAAAACAACAAGGTCAAATTTTACAACCAGTTTGTCAAGTAAGCTAGGCTAGACTGTCAGTTTAATTTGGGTTGTTGTGATCTAGCGTTTTACTTCCATAAACAATACTCTTAAATGTGTAATTTGTTATCACGGAGGTAATACTACGTTATAAGTTAGAGGTGTCGCGCTCTGGTTGCTGTGTCCTGAGTGTGTCACGCGACACAGGATTTTTGAGCAGGTGTGGATGAAAAACTAATCTTCTCAAGGTTTAACCTCTGCTTTTAAGGCCTCCGGAAAGTATTCACATAGAAATATCTAGTTGACTAAACCAGGAGTCTGATTATCCGTTACCTGCTTAACTAGGCTAGCCTACTAATTAAAGACTGCAAATAGGATATCGTGGAACCATGTTGCAATAGCCTACAATAGGCTACTGAGTATTTAAAACGGGGCTCTCAAGTCTCACGCATTTCGGCGCACACTCACGCATTTCAACCATTTCTCACGCTCTCACGCACCAACTTCTCACGCTGAAAAGTAGGGGATGACTTGTCGGTCCGTGTACCTTGTGGATTTTAGTAACCAAACGTTGACAAGTATCATGGTAATATCACGCAAAACTTTTGATAAAACTTGAGAACCCTGTGGTTAGAGTCTTTACCTCGTTCAGCGGGGTAGGCTACAGTAGCATTATTAAAGCGCGGTAGTGAATGGTAAAAATACAATAGGCTGTGAATGTATTTATAGAGCACGTTTAAAAACAACCTAGGTTTACCCAAGTGATGTAGGTTACAGACGAGAGAAATCACCACAAATTACTTTCCCACCGCTAGATGGCGACAGAGAGTTATTTTGAAAACTGAATATAAAAAATAGCAGAAACACGTCAAAGTATTTTAAGTGAAATAACAAACGTTGCTTTTACTCTAGAGTTGCATGCACACGTGTAATTGTGCTCTGACACGCAGCACAAAAAAATAATACTCCAGTTGTGACTGATGCTGAAGCCATGGCAACAACAAAGACTGAAGACACACCATCTGTTATGTTATTGACAGGGAAGCTCCGCTGATCTGGCACTGTGCAGACACCATCCCTCAGTAATGACCTCTTAGTGGAGGCCAAAGTTCACAATTGATCCTGACTTGTTTGTCTGTCTTGATGTGTACGGCCGATTGAGCGGTCTCCCAGCAACAGCGATGTGTTGTGTTGACATTGAGAGGGCTGTGACACGCTCCAGAGCCCTCCCACCCCTCACAGCGCCCTCTGCCAGAACGTGTCATGGTTAGAACCACCAGACCCTGGCCCCATGCCTCCCTGGGCTGAGGGCAGAGCTGGGGATAGGCTAAGACTAGGACTAAGCCCAGAGCTGGGGCTGGGGATGCAGAAAGCTGTTCTCTTGTATGTCCTGATGAGGGGCCAGCTTGATGTCTCTGTCCTGATGAGGGGCCAGCTTGTCTCATTAGAGACGACATCCTGGCCCTGGATATGTTCTCTGAGCTAATCACCTCAGAGGATTACGCAGTTGTTTTTCAGCTGCAGAACCAGGATATCTGTGTCCATCTGGAGTCAAATGACATGGAGTACTGCCTCCCAGATGTGTGTGTGTGTGTGTGAGAGAGAGGGAGGGAGGGATATGCTGGTGTATGTGCATGTGTGTTTTACTGTCAAACTGCTCTTGGTACAGTGTGTGAACTACTTTGGGTGCAGTGTGTCTGTAAAGCTGACTGTGTGACTGTGTAGGAATGTCCTTGAATGGATGTTGTAGCAGAGTACGATTTCTGATAAGCCTGTGTGAGTCAGCATTTGTTACACAGTGTGATTGTATCCCTTGGATTGTGTGTAAATGGTTAATGGACTGCATTTATGTAGCCCTTTTTTACTTTATTGGCACTCAAAGCGCTTTCAATTTTTTTGCCTCTCATTCACCTGGACACCTGGCCTGGAGGAGACGAGGATGGAACCGCCAAGCTTGCGATTAACACCCAGGGGGGACTCCCCTCCCCACCCAGGTGGGACTCCCCTCCCCACCCAGGTGGGACTCCCCTCCCCACCCAGGGGGGACGCCCCTCCCCACCCAGGTGGGACGCCCCTCCCCACCCAGGGGGGACGCCCCTCCCCACCCAGGTGGGACGCCCCTCCCCACCCAGGGGGGACGCCCCTCCCCACCCAGGTGGGACGCCCCTCCCCACCCAGGGGGGACGCCCCTCCCCACCCAGGGGGGACGCCCCTCCCCACCCAGGGGGGACGCCCCTCCCCACCCAGGGGGGACGCCCCTCCCCACCCAGGTGGGACGCCCCTCCCCACCCAGGGGGGACGCCCCTCCCCACCCAGGGGAGACGCCCCTCCCCACCCAGGGGGGACGCCCCTCCCCACCCAGGGGGGACGCCCCTCCCCACCCAGGGGAGACGCCCCTCCCCACCCAGGGGGGACGCCCCTCCCCACCCAGGGGAGACGCCCCTCCCCACCCAGGGGGGACGCCCCTCCCCACCCAGGGGGGACGCCCCTCCCCACCCAGGGGGGACGCCCCTCCCCACCCAGGTGGGACGCCCCTCCCCACCCAGGGGAGACGCCCCTCCCCACCCAGGGGGGACGCCCCTCCCCACCCAGGGGAGACGCCCCTCCCCACCCAGGGGAGACGCCCCTCCCCACCCAGGGGGGACGCCCCTCCCCACCCAGGGGGGACACCCCTCCCCACCCAGGTGGGACGCCCCTCCCCACCCAGGGGGGACGCCCCTCCCCACCCAGGGGGGACGCCCCTCCCCACCCAGGTGGGACGCCCCTCCCCACCCAGGGGAGACGCCCCTCCCCACCCAGGGGGGACGCCCCTCCCCACCCAGGGGGGACGCCCCTCCCCACCCAGGTGGGACGCCCCTCCCCACCCAGGGGAGACGCCCCTCCCCACCCAGGGGGGACGCCCCTCCCCACCCAGGGGAGACGCCCCTCCCCACCCAGGGGGGATGCCCCTCCCCACCCAGGGGGGACGCCCCTCCCCACCCAGGGGCGACGCCTCTTCCCTCCTCCCCTCCTTCCCTCCACCTGTAAGCACTCAGCGTGTTGTGAGCATGAGCTCTGGTCTGTCTTCATCTTATAAAAGGGGACAAATAAACCGAAAGATCCAAGTGAAGGATTTAATCCAATAAAGACCTTGTTTACCACCAGACTAGATTCCTCAGAACGACGGAGTCATCTGTCTCCGTCTATCTCTGTTTCCCTCCGCTGAGGAGAGCCAGATCTGGCCTCTGACCACCACATCTGGAGCATCCTGGTCCGGGTGGACCGAGTCTGGGTAACACACGGGCGGGGACTGAAGCCACCAGTGGACGGGTGCTGTGTGGAGGGGTGCTGTGTGGACGGGTGCTGTGTGGAGGGGTGCTGTGTGGATGGGTGCTGTGTGGAGGGGTGCTGTGTGGATGGGTGCTGTGTGGATGGGTGCTGTGTGGAGGGGTGCTGTGTGGATGGGTTCTGTGTGGACGGGTGCTGTGTGGATGGGTGCTGTGTGGAAGGGTGCTGTGTGGAGGGGTGCTGTGTGGATGGGTGCTGTGTGGACGGGTGCTGTGTGGATGGGTGCTGTGTGGACGGGTGCTGTGTGGACGGGTGCTGTGTGGACGGGTGCTGTGTGGAGGGTGCTGTGTGGAGGGGTGCTGTGTGGATGGGTGCTGTGTGGACGGGTGCTGTGTGGACGGGTGCTGTGTGGAGGGGTGCTGTGTGGAGGGTGCTGTGTGGAGGGGTGTGTGTGGATGGGTGCTGTGTGGACGGGTGCTGTGTGGAGGGGTGCTGTGCGGACGGGTGCTGTGTGGACGGGTGCTGTGTGGACGGGTGCTGTGTGGAGGGGTGCTGTGTGGACGGGTGCTGTGTGGACGGGTGCTGTGTGGATGGGTGCTGTGTGGAGGGGTGCTGTGTGGACGGGTGCTGTGTGGATGGGTGCTGTGTGGACGGGTGCTGTGCGGACGGGTGCTGTGTGGACGGGTGCTGTGTGGAGGGTGCTGTGTGGTTGGGTGCTGTGTGGTTGGGTGCTGTGTGGACGGGTGCTGTGTGGACGGGTGCTGTGTGGACGGGTGCTGTGTGGAGGGGTGCTGTGTGGACGGGTGCTGTGTGGAGGGGTGCTGTGTGGACGGGTGCTGTGTGGATGGGTGCTGTGTGGATGCGGAGGGGGGGGTGTAGTTCAGACCATCTGACTGCAGATCAAGAGGGGACTCCTACAAATGCCCCCTCTCCCCGTACGACACTTTGAATGAAAGCTAGATGAACACACTATCGGTATGATTCTCAGCCTGTGAGTGTGATCTGGTCCCCTTGAGTAAAGAGGACCGCGTGTGATTCATCCTGAACTTCCTACAAGGCTAGAAGTTTGCATATAACCAGTATGCTTTCGGCAGTCCATCTGTAGTTCTGGAGCAAGAGCAGCCTTGGGTTCCCTGCTCAGTGGAGGACAGGGAGGGTTACCTGCTCAGCGGAGGACAGGGAGGGTTACCTGCTCAGCGGAGGACAGGGAGGGTTACCTGCTCAGCGGAGGACAGGGAGGGTTACCTGCTCAGTGGAGGACAGGGAGGGTTCCCTGCTCAGTGGAGGACAGGGAGGGTTACCTGCTCAGTGGAGGACAGGGCTTGGGAGTTCAGTCATCCGTCTCCTTCAGAGAAGTGATTCTCGTGAGGCAAGTTGTTTGTACAACAGCACTGTTCACTGGTCTTTTACTGGGAGTATTTGCTACATACATAAGTTCTTGTTGTATCCAAAGCAACATATCATTAGGGGGGAGATTTGAACCTGATTTGAACCTGCAACATCATGATCTGCAGTCAAAATGCTCTGACCCCCTACAAAATCTCTTACTGTATAGACAGCATCTCTTCAACATTCCTGTGATGAGGTTAGGCTGTTGGCCTGTGTCCTGTAAGAAGGCTGCAACATCCTCATCAGTCAAGGACTGTTCCCATGACCCAAGATTACTAACAGCTGTTCCATCTCTCCATCTCACTCCCTCTCCAGACCCTCTTTCTCTTAATCCCTCAGTCTTTCTCTCTCTTCTGCATCCCTCCCCCTCTCCTATGGCCTCATCCGTGGCCCTCTCAACCCCTCTGTGATACCTCTCCCTCTCTCTTCCTCCCCCCTGTCCTCCCTCTCTCCCCCTCTCCTCCCTCCCTCTCCCCTTTCTCCCCCTCCCTCTTTCTCTCCCCCTCCTTCTCTCTCTCCCTCATTCCAGAACATGCTGTTCATGTCTGACATACTCCAGGAGTGTCAAGACTGCCTTGGCGTGTCTCTCCCATGCCTGGTATCTCCTCCGTGGGGAGTCAGAGATGTGTCTCTCCCATGCCTGGTATCTCTTCCGTGGGGAGTCAGAGATGTGTCTCTCCCATGCCTGGTATCTCCTCCATGGGGAGTCAGAGATGTGTCTCTCCCATGCCTGGTATCTCTTCCGTGGGGAGTCAGAGATGTGTCTCTCCCATGCCTGGTATCTCCTCCGTGGGGAGTCAGAGATGTGTCTCTCCCATGCCTGGTATCTCCTCCGTGGGGAGTCAGAGATGTGTCTCTCCCATGCCTGGTATCTCCTCCGTGGGGAGTCAGAGATGTGTCTCTCCCATGCCTGGTATCTCCTCCATGGGGAGTCAGAGATGTGTCTCTCCCATGCCTGGTATCTCTTCCGTGGGGAGTCAGAGATGTGTCTCTCCCATGCCTGGTATCTCCTCCATGGGGAGTCAGAGATGTGTCTCTCCCATGCCTGGTATCTCTTCCGTGGGGAGTCAGAGATGTGTCTCTCCCATGCCTGGTATCTCCTCCGTGGGGAGTCAGAGATGTGTCTCTCCCATGCCTGGTATCTCCTCCGTGGGGAGTCAGAGATGTGTCTCTCCCATGCCTGGTATCTCCTCCGTGGGGAGTCAGAGATGTGTCTCTCCCATGCCTGGTATGTCCTCCGTGGGGAGTCAGAGATGTGTCTCTCCCATGCCTGGTATCTCTTCCGTGGGGAGTCAGAGATGTGTCTCTCCCATGCCTGGTATGTCCTCCGTGGGGAGTCAGAGATGTGTCTCTCCCATGCCTGGTATCTCCTCCGTGGGGAGTCAGAGATGTGTCTCTCCCATGCCTGGTATCTCCTCCGTGGGGAGTCAGAGATGTGTCTCTCCCATGCCTGGTATCTCTTCCGTGGGGAGTCAGAGATGTGTCTCTCCCATGCCTGGTATGTCCTCCGTGGGGAGTCAGAGATGTGTCTCTCCCATGCCTGGTATGTCCTCCGTGGGGAGTCAGAGATGTGTCTCTCCCATGCCTGGTATCTCTTCCGTGGGGAGTCAGAGATGTGTCTCTCCCATGCCTGGTATCTCCTCCGTGGGGAGTCAGAGATGTGTCTCTCCCATGCCTGGTATCTCTTCCGTGGGGAGTCAGAGATGTGTCCTGAGTAACTCTCTGGTCTGGAGGGGGGGGGGGGGGGGTTACTGCCCTGGTGAAGCTAGTACAGTACCCATAACAGAGTGAAGCTAGGACAGTAGACAGGAGTGGTTATATATAACAGTGAAGATAGGACAGTAGACAGGAGTGGTTATATATAACAGTGAAGCTAGGACAGTAGACAGGTGTGGTTATATATATAACAGTGAAGCTAGGACAGTAGACAGCAGTGGTTATATATAACAGTGAAGCTAGGACAGTAGACAGCAGTGGTTATATATAACAGAGTAAAACTTGTACAGTAGACAGGAAATCTCACGAGTTAGAGTTGAGCACTGTGCAGTTCCTCTGTCTGTCTGTCTGTCTTCTCCTACATGTGAACCCGGGTGTTTAGGATCTCTGGAACAGCACTAGAGTGGATCTGTCATTCTCCATCCTCAATTCCAAACATCTGGAGGGGTGTGTGAGGGGGGTGGAGGAAGAGGGGGGGGGGGTCAATAGGACCCCTTGTTTGGACTGTCAACGCCGGGGCACCAGCACACCACAAGGTGAATAAGGAGGTGTGTGTGCGTGTGTGTGTGTGACATGTTTGCTGCAGCCTCTACTGGCTCGTTCGACCACAGGAATGTCAAGCGCTGCCCCGTGCAGAAGGAGAAGGACGTGGCCAGAGGCACTGGAACACTCTGTGAGGGCGAAACACTTCCTCATGGTGGAACTACAGACGGCCAACCACAGCCCCCCGCTGGGTGAAGTCAAACTGAGGAGAGTGAAGTGATGGACTTCAAGTAGCCTTCCAGGGAAATGACTTGTCTTTGATGGATTTTCTTTTGCCCTTCATTTAAACGAGACACCCAAGCATTAAAAGTAAACAGAATTCACAGAACTAGACATGGAATGAAGAGATGTTGAGCCGGTGGGTTGTTAGAGTTATCCAAACACTGTAGCTGCTCAAATATGATTTATCAGATCTCAGCTTTCCTTCAGTGTGAAAAGGAAAACATTTTTTAGTCATTTAGTCTGAAATCGTTCTTACTCAACATTCTTTAGCTGGCTCTGAGGATGGCAGCTCCGAGTGCTTTTGGCTCTCACGGACACACACACACACATGCTCTCACGGATACACACACACACATGCTCTCACGGATACACACACACACACACACACATGCTCTCACGGATACACACACACACACACACACACACACACACACACACACATGCTCTCACGGATACACACACACACACACACACATGCTCTCACGGATACACACGCACACACACACATGCTCTCACGGATACACACACACACATATGCCCTCACGGATACACACACACACACACACACACCCACACACATGCTCTCACGGATACACACACACACATTCCCTCACAAATACACACACACACACACACACACATGCTCTCACGGATACACACACACACATATGCCCTCACGGATACACACACACACACACACACACCCACACACATGCTCTCACGGATACACACACACACATTCCCTCACAAATACACACACACACACACACACACATGCTCTCACGGACACACTCACACTCACACAGTCTCACAGACACACACACTAAAGCATACACAGACACACAAACTCTTGCACGCACGCATACACAAACAGTAACTCTGTCACACGTCCCTCAGAGGTTAATGATGAGGTCACATGTGAGGAACCCAGGAACCCCTCTGACTCCTCCCCCTCACTCTGTCTCCTCCTCCCCCTCCCGCCTCCAACACCCCTCCCTCTGTCCCCTCCTCCCCCTCCCTCCTCCACCACCCCTCCCTCTGTCCCCTCCTCCCCCTCCCTCTTCCACCACCCCTCCCTCTGTCCCCTCCTCCCCCTCCCTCCTCCACCACCCCTCCCTCTGTCCCCTCCCCCTCCCTCCTCCACCACCCCTCCCTCTGTCCCCTCCTCCCCCTTCCTCCTCCACCACCCCTCCCTCTGTCCCCTCCCCCTCCCTCCTCCACCACCCCTCCCTTTGTCCCCTCCTCCCCCTCCCTCCTCCACCACCCCTCCCTCTGTCCCCTCCTCCCCCTCCCTCCTCCACCACCCCTCCCTCTGTCCCCTCCCTCCTCCACCACCCCTCCCTCTGTCCCCTCCTCCCCCTCCCTCCTCCACCACCCCTCCCTCTGTCCCCTCCCTCCTCCACCACCCCTCCCTCTGTCCCCTCCTCCCCCTCCCTCCTCCACCACCCCTCCCTCTGTCCCCTCCCTCCTCCACCACCCCTCCCTCTGTCCCCTCCTCCCCCTCCCTCCTCCACCACCCCTCCCTCTTTCCCCTCCTCCCCCTCCCTCCTCCACCACCCCTCCCTCTGTCCCCTCCTCCTCCCTCCTCCACCACCCCTCCCTCCTCCCCTCTGTCCCCTCCTCCCCCTCCCTCCTCCACCACCCCTCCCTCTGCTAAGCCTCACTTACTAACATGTCTTTACAGAAAACTAAAATACAGTACAATAAAAATTGTCTGCGGAATAGATTTCAAGTTTTCAAAGATCCGCACCCACAATGTAACTCCGGAACCCAGCATGGCTGTACGAAACAACAGAGAATGGATGCGATTTACCGGGTTGCAGCTTCTCAGTCCCAGGGCTTGGATCATTATCAGGCTGAGTCACACTCATGAAAGCTGGGTTACGTAAAGGCGGAGTAGCTGCCCTGGCGGATGGGGACGGAGGAGACTCCACCCAGCAGAGCTCGGGCTTTGCCGGGAATATCCTCGTCCTATTATTCATCCTCCTCTCTTTTCATCCTCCTCCATCCCTCCTCCCCCCGTCTTTATCTAGTGATGGGAAACAGGCCCTGGATTTCCTGTCTCTCAATCTCCCCCTTCAGAAGCAGTCTCTGGTGTGGGCGACAGGGCACCAGGCAGAAGCAGCTGACTTTGCTCTTCAGCCAGCTAATAAGCTGTAATCAAACACACTTCACAGACTGATCTCCAGAGCTAGTCTCTACGGCTTTCATCAAAGATCAGGATGGGCTTGACGAGATGGCAGGCTGTGTTTGTGTGTGTGTGTCTGTATGTGTGGGCAGCAGAATAACTTTAAGTGCGTGTGTGCGTTCTGTGTGTGTGTTATGCGTGTGTGAGTGTGCGTGGACCTGATTCTGCGCAAATTATGCTACAAAAGGTGCTTTGAGTACTTCACATACTGCTGCTGTTAATTTTATTGTATAAGACATACAATAAACACAGAATGTGTGGACACTCCCTCCTAGCCAACGGCCCTGTTCCTAAGGCCTGGTCCACTATTTCTGGACTGGGGAACTGAGAGGAGGAGAACTGACTAGAGAGGAGGAAACAGCAGCCGCCCACTTCGCTTAGTGGCAGGAGATACTATTTTTATTCTCTCTCTCTCTCTCTCTCTCTCTCTCTCTCTCTCTCTCTCTCTCTCTCTCTCTCTCTCTCTCTCTCTCTCTCTCTCTCTCTCTCTCTCTCTCTCTCTCTCTCAAACTCACACACTCTCTTACTTCTCTCATTCTCTCTCTTTCATACTCTCTCTTTTCCTCTTTTTTCCCCCTCTCCCCTTCATCTCTACCTCTCTCTCTCTCTCTCTCTCTCTCTCTCTCTCTCTCTCTCCTCTCTCTCTTTCTGTCTCTATTTCTGTCTGCCTCTCCGTCTCTCTCTCCACATTCAGCAGCAGTCCCAGCTAGTGTGCCTGGTGCTGGTCTCCCTGGTGCTGGTCTCCCTGGTGTAGGTCTCCCTGATGTAGGTCTCCCCTGGTGCTGGTCTCCCTGGTGTAGGTCTCCCTGGTGCTGGTCTCCCTGGTGCTAGTTTCCCTGGTGCTGGTCTCCCTGGTGTAGGTCTCCCTGGTGCTGGTCTCCCTGGTGCTAGTTTCCCTGGTGCTGGTCTCCCTGATGTAGGTCTCCCTGGTGCTGGTCTCCCTGGTGTAGGTCTCCCTGGTGCTGGTCTCCCTGGTGCTAGTTTCCCTGGTGCTGGTCTCCCTGGTGTAGGTCTCCCTGGTGCTGGTCTCCCTAGTGCAGGTCTCCCTGGTGTAGGTCTCCCTGGTGTAGGTCTCCCTGGTCCCGATCTCCCTGGTGCTGGTCTCCCTGGTGTAGGTCTCCCTGGTCCCGATCTCCCTGGTGCTGGTCTCCCTAGTGCAGGTCTCCCTGGTGTAGGTCTCCCTGGTCCCGATCTCCCTGGTGCTGGTCTCCCTGGTCCTGATCTCCCTGGTGTAGGTCTCCCTGGTGCTGGTCTCCTTGGTGCTGGAATTCTACTGGTGGTTTTCTACTGGGTAGAGAACTGTAACTTCCAGCCAGACCCAACACTGTCCTGCCTGACCCAACACTATCCTGCCATACCCAACACTGTCCTGCCTGACCCAACACTATCCTGTCAGTCTCTCTCTGTCTCTCTCTTTCTTACTCTTTCTCCCTCTCTCTCTCTCACTCTCTCCCTCCCTCCCTCTATTTCTCTCTCTCTCACTCTCTCCCTCCCTCCCTCTATTTCTCTCTCTCTCTCTCTCTCTCTCTCTCTCTCTCTCTCTCTCTCTCTCTCTCTCTCTCTCTCTCTCTCTCTCACTCCCTCTCCCTGCCACACAAAACAAGACAGTCTGAGCTGTTGTGTGTGGCTAGGTCACGCCCATATTTGGAAGCCCATTTGTGGGTTCACCTGTGGTTCAGCTCACTCAGCTAATGTCAGCAGTTGCTGTCAGCCATTCTGATGACTCGGTTGTGTTGGAAGAGCACTGTCTGGTCTTTATCATAATACAAGTTTAAGGATGGGTCACATGATTCACATCCATACAGGCGAGTCCTGCAGTCCGCTCTGGAGTCATGGAAACAAACAAGTTTACATACCTAAACTTATGGTCAAACTGAAAAGAAACACATGTATATATATACTCTTTTGCCGGCAGTTTATCACACAAACCAGGCAGCGTCCCACTGGTCTTGGTCACATTTTGAAAATAAAAACCTTGGATTTGACAGAAACAGATTTAGACAGAGAGACTAAGTAGTTGTGATGTTTTTGAGAGACACAGCTTTGCTTACTGCGAAGCTTTCTCAAGGAGGTGGTGGTTGAACTTCCGTCAAGTCTATCATTTTCCTAAGATAATGTACGATTTGAAAAATGTGGTGGAGGTCTGTTTTCTCTGGAAGTGACGCGGACTTCTCCGAGTCAAGAACACTGAAATAACAAGGACAAAGGAACCGTTTCAGAAGCCCAGAATATTACCTCGATACCATCTCTTCCTGTGTTAATTGAATTCAGCTCCCCAAGACTTGTTTGAGCTTTGGGAACATTTGAAACCCCACAATGACCCTTTTTTCCCTGTGTTTGATTTGGACACGACTTAACTTAATTTGAACTATAATCAGATGTATGGCCAGGCGAGGCACGGAACACAGCCAGCCATGAAATGTAGGCAAACAATTTGTCAACACGTTCCAACGAGAGAAATCGGAGAGCTACAGTACCCTGTACCTGAGGAAAGAATGTGTATTTGAGACACTTTACCTCTCTCTGCACAGTAATAAAAGCAAGCTGGCTCTCAGCGTTGGCCAGGACTGGAGAACTCAATTCTTCCATGTGTGGAGATGCTTTTGGAGACCTGGATTCAGCTACAGGATTCAGCTACAGGATTCAGTTACAGGATTCAGTTACAGGATTCAGCTACAGGATTCAGCTACAGGATTCAGTTACAGGATTCAGTTACAGGATTCAGCTACAGGATTCAGCTACAGGATTCAGTTACAGGATTCAGCTACAGGATTCAGTTACAGGATTCAGCTACAGAATTCAGTCACAGGATTCAGTTACAGGATTCAGCTACAGGATTCAGCTACAGGATTCCGCTACAGGATTCAGCTACAGGATTCAGTTACAGGATTCAGTTACAGGATTCAGCTACAGGATTCAGCTACAGGATTCAGCTACAGGATTCAGCTACAGGATTCAGCTACAGGATTCAGCTACAGGATTCAGTTACAGGATTCAGCTAGAGGATTCAGCTACAGGATTCAGCTACAGGATTCAGCTACAGGATTCAGCTACAGGATTCAGCTACAGGATTCAGCTACAGGATTGTGTTTTTGCTGTGGTTAGTGTGAAAATGGAGACTCCCAGTAAAATGGTCTTTTAAGGCAGTGAAAGGTACTTGAGTTATTTATTAGGCCCCAACCAGTCAGCCTTGTTCTGCACACACTGCCGGCTCCTACATCTGCAGCAGGGGTTTGGTGAAAGAGCTCGGTGGTAGAGCCTTTCACTGCAGCAATGAGATGGAGACAGACAGACAGGCAGACAGGCAGCAGACAGGCAGACAGGCAGCAGACAGACAGGCATTAGACAGGCAGAGACAGACAGACAGGCAGACATCAGACAGGCAGACAGGCAGCAGACAGGCAGACAGGCAGACAGGCAGCAGACAGGCAGACAGGCAGCAGACAGGCAGACAGACAGGCATCAGACAGGCAGACAGGCAGCAGACAGGCAGACCGGCAGCAGACAGGCAGACAGGCAGACAGGCAGACAGGCAGCAGACAGGCAGACCGGCAGCAGACAGGCAGACAGGCAGACAGGCAGCAGACAGGCAGACAGACAGACAGACAGACAGGCAGACAGACAGGCAGACAGGCAGCAGACAGACAGACAGGCAGACAGGCAGCAGACAGACAGCAGACAGGCAGACAGACAGGCAGACAGGCAGACAGGCAGCAGACAGGCAGACAGACAGGCAGCAGACAGGCAGACAGACAGACAGACAGACAGGCAGGCAGGCAGGCAGGCAGGCAGACAGGCAGACAGGCAGCAGACAGGCAGACAGGCAGACAGACAGGCAGCAGACAGGCAGATAGGCAGACAGACAGGCAGACAGGCAGGCAGGCAGGCAGGCAGACAGGCAGACAGGCAGCAGACAGGCAGACAGGCAGACAGACAGCAGCAGACAGGCAGACAGACAGACAGACAGACAGGCAGCAGACAGACAGACAGACAGACAGACAGACAGACAGCAGGGCAGCATTAGACAGGACAGAGATCTGAAGCCATTCAGATCAGATTCAACTTTATTGTCAGTAACACAAGTACAGGTACAAGGCAACGAAAATGTAGTTTAGGGTCTAACCAGAAGTGCAATAGCAGCTAGTGCAGGATATTCAAGTGTAGTGCAATAAAGTATGGACAGAAGCTATCCGAAAAAAGTGTAAAAGTGCAGTGGAAAGTGATTGCATATTACAGTTAGAAGTACGGTGCAAAATGCAAATGTAAACAGTTGGTACTGTAAATAACAGTCGGCAGTGCAAATGAGCATAATCCAGTTAAGTTATTGACATTCCAGTGGTGCAAATAACAAAGGGTAGGCAGATGTGAGGTAGGAGAGGAGAGTTAGCAGTAAATGAGGGGAGTGGATCAACGGAGGTTCGAGCTTCAGTAAAGAGACATCTCTGGGGAAAAAACTGTTCTTTAGTCTGCTGGTCCTGGTCCGGAGGCACCTGAAACGCCTGCCGGAGGGCAGTAGAGAAAACAGTCTGTGGGCTGGGTGAGAAGAGTCCTTGAGGATGCTGCGAGCTCGATGCAGACAGCGTTTCCTCTGGATGTGCTCGATGGCAGGTAGTGGAGTCCCTGTAATGCGCTGGGCAGTTTTCACCACCCGCTGCACTGCCTTGCGCTCCGCAACAGAGCAGCTCCCATACCACACTGCCACACAGTTGGTCAGGATGCTTACTATTGCGCAGCGATATTCTGGGCCTAACACACCAAAACAAGGCCTCAGGTTTTCCATTAGTTGGCATTCCTGCTCTAGACTGTGTTCTGGTCGTGCCCTAGTGTGAACCACACATGTTTACTGGATCACAGGTCATGCTTTACTGACCCATCAAGCTAAACAGGAAGCTGCCTTGATCATGCTGCAGCCTCTGTTTGTGAGCTCTACGAGGCTGCAGTGAGTCAAACTGCCGACATCCTTCTGTTCTCAGCGGATAATCTGGAGTGTTCTCCATCTACTGAGGAACTCTGGTTGAAGATCGTCATGAAAAAAACACAGGTGTTGTTCTGGCACCCGAGCAAAGGAAAATGGCAGCTGGATTCATCTGATCGCTCTCTCTTTTTCTCCTCTCTCTGGCTTTCTCTCTCTGTCCACGCTGTGCCTTTATTCTGATATTTCCAAGCAATTCCATGAAATGAAACCACCCTTTCATGAGGATTATTTGAAACTATACAAGCTATACAAAACTATACACCGGGCATCTCAGACGCACCGGGATCTGTGTGGCTTCTGTCCAGGAGTGAAGCGGCTCTCTCCTCCCCAGCCAGCGCTGCAGAGGAGAGAGATCAGATTTATGTCTGAAGTCTATAAGTCGGGGCCCTTTATCAGAGCTGCTCTGCTTTAGTGTAAACACCATGACACTACACAAGCTGATTAGCAGTGAGCCAGATGGTTTCGACTTCTAGGGAGTTGTGTTTTTGCATTCCTGTGTCATGGGAGAGATGACAAATCCTGAGCAATACACCCCCTCTCCCCTCCCCCTCATCCCCACATCATCACCCCCCCTCCTAGCACCCCCCACACACACACACACCACACACACACACACATCCTCACCCCGCTACACACACACTATCACTCCCTACATAGACACACTTGAGAAGTCTGGCTGCCACGCACAGCTCCAAGGCTACTGTAGGCTGGGGAAGCTTTGTGTCCTAAGAGTCAGGCTATGCAGAATGATTGCAGTTTCACTCCACAGCAGGAACAGAGTGATAAACATACTAGATACACAACACTAAACTAGAGATAGATATAGTGCAAGGATTATAACCGAGAGATAGATAAAGATATACTGTTGATGGATATACTGCATGGAAACTACAAGAAGATGCTGTACTAGATATACTGCAGATGAATGTGTTGTTCTAGATAGAAATAATAGGAAGATAGATGTACAATGCTACTGTAGTTACACTATAGAGATGTACTGTTCTGGACATCACAAAGAGCTATGGTGTACTTCTTATACTATAGATAACCAATTTAAAGTTAAGTCTGGATAGACTGTAGATATAACAGGGAAATATTTAAAACCTGCTAAAGATACACGTATATAACTGCTAGGTGCCTAGACATACGTGTATAACAGAGAGATGCTGTAGGTATACACTTCATCCTTCTTCAGAGAGCTTCTTCTACAGTGTGTTTGACAGTCAGAATCCTCCTAGTAAACAGACCACAGTCTTATCTCAGGGGTATGGATCACAAACGTTCTCTTTCTCTTCTCTCTCTCTCTCTCTCTCTCTCTCTCTCTCTCTCTCTCTCTCTCTCTCTCTCTCTCTCTCTCTCTCTCTCTCTCTCCCTGTCCCTCTCTCTCTCTCTCTCTCTCTGTCCCTCTCTCTCTCTGTCCTCTCTCTCTCTCTCTCCCTCTCTCCCTCCAGCTCTCTCTCTCTCTCTCAACCAGGGTATAAGGCAATATACATGGGTAAAGGCAGCTGAGGGCAGGATAAGTGCCGCAACGCTGGATAGAATATATACTAGTAGAGGGCTCAGCAACCGAATTACGAATGCATCTATTTGGCCGATTGGGTTCTCTGATCACCACTTGGTGACCATAGATGTTAACCTGGACACTTGTACCAAACACCAAGTCCTTCTGGCATCTTAATGTTAAGGTTCTGCAGGATACAAAGTTTAGTGAGAGCTTTGGTGTTTTCTGGGGGAGGTTGAGAGGCAGTAAAGAAAGGTTGGAGAATCGTAGGCCATGGTGGGAGGTGGGGAAAACACATATTAGGGTTTTCTGCCAAAGATACACAGCCAGTATCTCAGGTAGAGTTAAGGCAGCTGTTAGGAAGCTAGAACAAGAAATAGGAGAGATTGAATGTTGGCTCCTTATGAATAATGACCCCGGGCCTCCAAGGGGCTTAACATCTGAAGAGAGTAGAGTTAGGTTCTTTCTTACAGGACCAGGTTAAGGGGGCTCTTATTAGAGCACGTGTGACAAACATCAAGGACATGGACGGCCCCTCCGTTTTCTTTTTTCACCCTAGAGAGGAAGAAGGGCGAGCGGAAGCAGATGCTCCATCTTCGTCTGCCTTCAGGTGACTGTGTGTGTCACTACGGATCCAGCTGAAGTTAAGAGGCGCACCAGGGCGTTTTATACAGACCTGTATGGGGCTGGGGGGCAGGGATCCTCAGAGTGCCCGTGAGCTGCTGACCAGACCAGAGGGAAGCCTTGGAGGTGGGACTGCCTCTCCAAGAGCTCACTGCTGCAGTCCAGCAGCTGTCGGTGGGGAAGTTCCCAGGCTGGGTGGCCTACCAGCTGAGTTCTACACACACTTTTGGGGCTTTTTGGGTCCTGACCTACTGGAGGTTTACCAGGAGGCTTTTGGGGAACACATGCTACCAAGCAGCTGTAGGCGGGCAGTATTGTCTGACTCCTTTTTACCGGTCTATGATGCTGGCGTGGCAAAAGACTCTGACAATAACAAGGGACCTGTCCTCACCAGGGGCATGGGGGTGTGGCAGGAGCCACTGTTTCACAACCCGATCTTGAAGATAGGACTGTTCCAGTCCCGGAGTTTACGGGTACGCTGCGTAACTGCGGGAATTACGAAGCTGAGCGACCTTGTCTTTGGGTGGAGATCAGAGGAGGATATAGCGGCAGCCACAGGTGTCAGGTCTCTACAGGACTCAGCGCAGCTGGAACAGGGACGGGTGGAGGATGAGGGGGTTTTCCGTCCATCACCGTGGCGGCGTTGAGGGACGATCAGCAGGAGCAGGAACCTGGAAAATCGACCCTGTCTTTGGGGGTGGCCGGGTGTGAGGCCCTGGAGCTAGTAAACAGGAAGGCGTTCTACATGATGGCTGTCAAAGTGCGGCATCAGAGAGCACTGTTGGAGGTTAGGCCCTCTAAGTGGACTGTAGTCTCAGGAACAGAATCACTCCTGATAGGATGCTGGCGCACCCTGTACAAGCCTCCCACAGAGAAGCGTACAGCTGATCTGCAGTGGAGGATTATCCATGGGGCCATCGCTACGAACAGACACGTGGCACCACCTGGATCCTACAGTGGGGAGGGAATGTGTTTTTGTGATCAGGAGGAGGATGTTAGGCATCTTTTTAGTCAGTGTTCCAGGTTTTAGGCACTGTTTCAGGTGCTGCAGGAATGGTGTAGGAGGCTCGGGTGGGAGTTTTTCAGTGCCGTTGTTTATAGGGGGACCCAGGTACTCAGTTCCAGAGAGGAGGAGAGCATACCTCGCATCTTTCTTATCTGGGCAGGTCAAGCTCGCTGTATGGAAGACGAGAAAGAGTAGGCGTTTGGGAGTGGGGTCGCTCGATGCAAGCGCAGTGTTGCTGGGGCTGGTCACGGCAAGGTTGCGAATTGAGTTCTCGTACTGTAAGCTGGTCGGGAAAATGGAGGAGTTTGTTGATGTGTGTGGAGGGTGAGGGGGTGCCTTGTGCACAGTGGATGGGGAGTGGGGTTTAGAGCTGAAGTTGTGAATGGGAGGGGTTTTATTTGATTATTTTTGGTTTGTTTTTGGTCTGGTTTGATAAGAAAATAAATATTGTGTGAAATTTGCAAGTGAAATGGTTTTGTCTTACGTAATAAGAAATGTTTGGTGTGGTGAAACTGCTTGGTTGGCTGGCAGTGCTAACTGCCCAATAAAGGTATCTTTAAAAGTAAAAAAAAGTCTCTCTCTCTCTCTCTCTCTCCTCTCTCTCTCTCTCCCTCTCTCTCTCTCTCCCTCTCTCCCTCTCTCTCTCTATCTCTTCCTCTCCCTATTTCTCTTCCTCTCCTATTTCTCCCTCCATCCATCCCTCCCTCCCCCTCTCTCTCTCTCCTCTCTCTCTCTCTCCTCTCGTCTCTCTCTCTCTCTCTCTCTCTCTCTCTCTCTCTCTCTCCCCCTCCCTCCCTCCCTCCCTCCCTTCCTCCCTCTATCTTATCAGCAGATGGTGATCGTACTGTAGTTGAAGTTCAAAAGCCCCCACCCCTCTGAGAACTGGTCTTTGAGGAAACAGTGACTAGGCAGGGTCGACTTAGCAGACTGCCTGAGGGCAGACCTAGCTTCCTGAGAGAGAGAGAGAGAGAGAGGAGAGAGAGAGAGAGAGAGAGACAGAGAGAGAGAGAGAGAGAGAGAGAGAGAGAAGAGAGAGAGAAGAGAGAGAGAGAGAGAGAGAGAGAGAGAGAGAAGAGAGAGAGAGAGAGAGAGACAGAGAGAGAGAGAGAGAGAGAGAGAGAGAGAGACAGAGAGAGAGAGAGAGAGAGAGAGAGAGAGAGAGAGAGAGAGAGAGAGAGAGAGAGAGAGAGAGAGGGGGAGAAATGAGAGATAGAGATAGAGGGGGAGAGATGAAAGGGAGAGAGGGGGATCACACTGTGGCAATCATCGTACAGGACCTGTGTACCACAGGTCAGAGGTCAGGATGAGGTTACAAGGTCACATCTGGGCTCACAGTAGGAATGGTGTGAAACAGGAAGTAGATCCAAGGCTTTAAGGAAGAAGGTGGGGGGGGGGGGTTAACACTCAGGAAGTGTGAAGCCAGGATCCAAGAAGGATGAGACACACTGACTGATTACCCTGGAGCCTTTGCGTGTTGACACAGAGCTATCTCTGGCTGACTTGAAGCATTACGGTTGATGGCAGATTATCTACATTTGGGCTGTAAGTGGATTCATGTCTTTCATAATGTGTAATAATAATAATAATATTGATATTATTTATCACAAATTGTGTGATAACGTGGTTTTACGTTGGTGTTTTACGAGGGGGGACATATATATATATGTATATATATATATATATATATATATATATATATTCAAGGTTACTGACAGCAAGTGGTTAAAAGTCCATCATGAAGTGGATGGTGGGGGGAGTGGGGACTGGGCCAGGGCCATAGTGAACTTCCTCTGAAGTATCAGTTAGCAGACATACAGAGGGGGATTTGAACCTGCCATCTCCTGAAGCCACGAGGCAGCACAATCCTGCAGGGAGGAGGAGGGGGGAGGGCCACGCCAACTGGAAATGAAATGAGGAGGAACTGTGTGTGTGTGTGTGTGTGTGTGCGTGTGTGCGTGTGTGTGTGTGTGTGTGTGTGTGTGTGTGATTGCGCTCAAGCTTGGAGATATACAGAGATAGTGAGCGTGTGTGTGTCCCAGGCAAGCCTGTTGGGTCCTGTTAACAGAATGTGCTGTGATCCTTGTTCTCACCTGCAGTAAACCTGCCCTCCCTCCCTCCCCTCCTCCTCTCCTCCCTCCTCCTCCCCCTTCCTCCATTCCTCCTCCCTTCCCTCCTCCTCTCCTCCTCCACCTCTCCCCCCTGCCCTTGGCAGCTGCTGTGCTGGACCCTGTTATTAGTCTGATTACACCTCCTGACTTTCTGCTACAGACTCCACCTTGATGACAGGGAGAGGACAGGGGCTGGGGGATCTGTACAACACACACACCCATGCCTATACACACACACACACACATACATACACACACCCATCCATACCTGTACTCACACACACCCATGCCTATACACACACACACATGCCTATACGAACACACACATACAAACAGAAACACACATACCTGTACTCACACACACACACACTAACATGCCTATACTCTCACACACACACACACACACACACACACACACACACACACACACTTGCACACACTCATACCTGTACTCACACACACGCATACACACACATAATGCACAAGCCAAGCCGTGATAAACAGCAGAGATAAACATGGTTCTTTCTCCCCAGTAGACCCATCTCTGCTGCTTCACATTTGACCCCTCGGTCTCCTTCTCACGGTCGACATAAATACACGCAGGAAACATCAACATGGCTGTCATTACAGTCCACATCTGTGGGGACAGTTTACCAGCCTGCCCAGTCCTCCTCTCAGTCTCCAAGTCTGTCTATCTGTGTGTTTCTGTGTGTGTGTGTGTGTGTGTGTGTGTGTACAGTAATATTGTGCCGTGTGTTCACGGAGAGAGAAAAGGAAAAGTGGGCTGCTTGCGTTCCAGAAGTTTGTTCCTGAAGCACTGGGGATTGGCCCTGTGGAGTTACCAGACAGCTGATGGCAGGTCCAGACCCCACGGGGGTGATCATTGGGTCGGAGGTGGAGATTGGTAGAGAGGAACCAGGAACAGGGGAAAGTTTAGAGAGTGAGGGAGAGGGGGAGAGAGGGGGAGACACATAGAGGGAGGGAGAGATAAGTTGAGAAAGAGAGGTTGAGGTACAGAGAGATAGATGGGGAGAGGAAAGATGTAGAGAGAGCCGTTGAAGGAGAGAGAGAGGTAGAGTGAGAGATAGATGGAGAGAGACAGAGAGATAGAGAGAGAGAGAAAGGTAGAATGAGAGACAGATGTGTCTGCTTGTCTCTCCCCCCCTTGCTGCTGCTAGCATTCAGGCCTTCCTCCCCAACCACCCTTCCAGCTCTGTGTTCAGCCTCCAACACACCACACAGCAGTCCTCCAGGACACAGCACACAGCAGTCCTCCAGGACACACCACACAGCAGTCCTGCAGGACACAGCACACCAGCAGTCCTCCAGGACACACCACACAGCAGTCCTCCAGGACACACCACACAGCAGTCCTCCAGGACACACCACACAGCAGTCCTGCAGGACACACCACACAGCACTCCTGCAGGACACACCACACAGCAGTCCTCCAGGACACAGCAGTCCTCCAGGACACACCACACAGCAGTCCTGCAGGACACACCACACAGCAGTCCTCTAGGACACACCACACAGCAGTCCTCCAGGACACACCACACAGCAGGTCCTCCAGGACACACCACACAGCAGTCCTCCAGGACACAGCACACAGCAGTCCTCCAGGACACACCACACAGCAGTCCTCCAGGACACACCACACAGCAGTCCTCCAGGACACAGCACACAGCAGTCCCTCCAGGACACAGCAGTCCTCCAGGACACACCACACAGCAGTCCTGCAGGACACACCACACAGCAGTCCTGCAGGACACACCACACAGCAGTCCTCCAGGACACAGCAGTCCTCCAGGACACACCACACAGCAGTCCTCCAGGACACACCACACAGCAGTCTTCCAGGACACACCACACAGCAGTCCTCCAGGACACACCACACAGCAGTCCCTCCAGGACACAGCAGTCCTCCAGGACACACCACACAGCAGTCCTCCAGGACACACCACAGCAGTCCTCCAGGACACAGCAGTCCTCCAGGACACAGCAGTCCTCCAGGACACACCACACAGCAGTCCTCCAGGACACACCACACAGCAGTCCTGCAGGACACACCACACAGCAGTCCTGCAGGACACACCACACTGCAGTCTCTAGGACACACCACACAGCAGTCCTCCAGGACACACCACACAGCAGTCCTGCAGGACACACCACACAGCAGACCTCCAGGACACAGCAGTCCTCCAGGACACACCACACAGCAGTCCTGCAGGACACACCACACAGCAGTCCTGCAGGACACACCACACAGCAGTCCTCTAGGACACACCACACAGCAGTCCTCCAGGACACACCACACAGCAGTCCTCCAGGGACACACCACACAGCAGTCCTGCCAGGACACACCACACAGCACTCCTCCAGGACACACCACACAGCAGTCCTCCAGGACACAGCAGTCCTCCAGGACACACCACACAGCAGTCCTCAGGACACACCACACAGCAGTCCTGCAGGACACACCACACTGCAGTCCTCCAGGACACACCACACAGCAGTCCTCCAGGACACACCACACAGCAGCTCCTGCAGGACACACCACACAGCAGTCCTGCAGGACACACCACACAGCAGTCCTCCAGGACACACCACACTGCAGTCCTGCAGGACACACCACACAGCAGTCCTCTAGGACACACCACACAGCAGTCCTGCAGGACACACCACACAGCAGTCCTCCAGGACACACCACACAGCAGTCCTGCAGGAGACACCACACAGCAGTCCTCCAGACACACCACACAGCAGTCCTCCAGGACACAGCAGTCCTCCAGACACACCACACAGCAGTCCTCCAGGACACACCACACAGCAGTCCTCCAGGACACACCACACTGCAGTCCTCCAGGACACACCACACAGCAGTCCTCCAGGACACACCACACAGGCAGTCCTCCAGGACACACCACACAGCAGTCCTCCAGGACACACCACACAGCAGTCCTCCAGGACACACCACACAGCAGTCCTCCAGGACACAGCAGTCCTCCAGGACACACCACACAGCAGTCCTCCAGGACACACCACACAGCAGTCCTGCAGGACACACCACACAGCAGTCCTGCAGGACACACCACACAGCAGTCCTCCAGGACACACCACACTGCAGTCCTGCAGGACACACCACACAGCAGTCCTCTAGGACACACCACACAGCAGTCCTGCAGGACACACCACACAGCAGTCCTCCAGGACACACCACACAGCAGTCCTGCAGGACACACCACACTGCAGTCCTCCAGGACACAGCACACAGCAGTCTCCAGGACACAGCAGTCCTCCAGGACACAACCACACAGCAGTCCTGCAGGACACACCACACAGCAGTCCTCCAGGACACAACCACACAGCAGTCCTCCAGGACACAGCAGTCCTCCAGGACACACCACACAGCAGTCCTCCAGGACACACCACACAGCAGTCCTCCAGGACACACCACACTGCAGTCCTCCAGGACACACCACACAGCAGTCCTCCAGGACACACCACACAGCAGTCCTCCAGGACAACCACACAGCAGTCCTGCAGGACACACCACACAGCAGTCCTCCAGGACACACCACACTGCAGTCCTCCAGGACACACCACACAGCAGTCCTCCAGGACACACCACACAGCAGTCCTCCAGGACACACCACACAGCAGTCCTCCAGGACACACCACACAGCAGTCCTCCAGGACACACCACACCAGCAGTCCTCCAGGACACAGCACACAGCAGTCCTCCAGGACACACCACACAGCAGTCCTCCAGGACACACCACACAGCAGTCCTCCAGGACACACCACACAGCAGTCTCCAGACACAGCAGTCCTCCAGGACACACCACACTGCAGTCCTCCAGGACACACCACACAGCAGTCCTGCAGGACACACCACAGAGCAGTCGTCCAGGACACACCACCACAGCAGTCCTGCAGGACACACCACACAGCAGTCCTCCAGGACACACCACACAGCAGTCCTCCAGGACACACCACACAGCAGTCCTCCAGGACACACCACACAGCAGTCCCTCCAGGACACACCACACAGCAGTCCTCCAGGACACACCACACAGCAGTCCTCCAGGACACACCACACCTGCAGTCCTCCAGGACACACCACACAGCAGTCCTCCAGGACACACCACACTGCAGTCCTCCAGGACACACCACACAGCAGTCCTCCCAGGACACACCACACAGCAGTCCTCCAGGACACACCACACAGCAGTCCTCCAGGACACACCACACAGCAGTCCTCCAGGACACACCACACTGCAGTCCTCCAGGACACACCACACTGCAGTCCTCCAGGACACCACCACACCAGCAGTCCTGCAGGACACACCACACTGCAGTCCTCCAGGACACACCACACAGCAGTCCTCCAAGACACACCACACTGCAGTCCTCCAGGACACACCATACTGCAGTCCTCCAGGACACACCACACAGCAGTCCTCCAGGACACACCACACTGCAGTCCTCCAGGACACACCACACAGCAGTCCCTCCAGGACACACCACACAGCAGTCCTCCAGGACACAGCAGTCCTCCAGTGCTTGTTCTGTCAGCTGGTCACAAGGCCAGTGCAGGCCAGGGGGCCTTGGTCACAGTGAATCAGTGACATTCTCTCCCTGAGGCCCAAGTCACAGTAAAACAGGCAGTTTAAAAGGTTGCTCCCTTAATCGTCGCTGGTGAGCGAGGGGCTCTCGTTCCTCAGGTGTCCAGCTGGGTCCTCGTAAACAAGCAGGGATGCCCTCCAGGTGAGGAGATGGAGAGGAGAGACTCTGTGTTCCCGCTTGTCTCTGCTCTGGTCTCTCCTCTGAAACACTGTGTTCCTGGCTGGTCTCTCTGAAACACTATTCCTGGCTGGTCTCTCTGAAACACTATTCCTGGCTGGTCTCTCTGAAACACTATTCCTGGCTGGTCTCTCTGAAACACTATTCCTGGCTGGTCTCTCTGAAACACTATTCCTGGCTGGTCTCTCTGAAACACTATTCCTGGCTGGCCTGGTTCATGAGGTCTCTGCAGGGCCCCATCATGCTTTGGGCTCACTGGCTCAGTCAGACTCAGGGTGAGTGTGTGTGTGGGGAATTTTTTTTGTGTGTGTGTGAGTGATTGAGAGTGTGGATTGTGTATGTGCATGGGTGTGTGAGTGACTGAAAGTGAATTGGCGTGTGTGTGATTGCTTGTGTGGCAACAGTTACTAAGAACATGAGACAAGAACTGGTCGAGCAGAAACTAAAAGACATGCAGCCGGTTAATCTGACTGTGTGACCCTCTATGACCCTGGCCTCTGTGCCGTGCCACGTTAGCTGAGAAGCTGGGTCAAAGGTCACAGGTCAGGGGGTCGCAGCAGGAGAGCGAAGTCGCTGACCGCTGTGGTCCGTTCTTGTTTTCGCCGGCTGGATGGATAACAGCATGCCTCAGAGAGCCATGTTTTGCTGAAGAGGAAAGATCTCACAAGGGGCGTGTTCAGGGAAGGGCCTGGAATCTGATTGGCCACCCCAGGTGCCACCCAGCTATCGTTACCTATTATCATTATCTGGCAGGAATTTTAATCTTAATTCAGTCAAGACACTCACGTACGTATTAGATTTGAGCATTTATTAACAACCATAGACATGGAAATAGGTTTGACTTTGGCGGAGTGGATGTATCTAGGGGAAGCACTCTGTCCTCTAGCATTAGGAAGCAACATACACAGAATGAGACGGGATGGTGGAGGGCGGCAGCAGCACAACAATACTGTGAGTGTGTGCGTCTCCGTGCTGCCTTCTAATGCCGCCTTATCGGGACGTGGCCAATGGGCTTGAAGCAGGCTGACACAGGTGTAGCTGATGAGTAAACAGCAGGAGCCTGCAGCTGTACCTGTTCACATGGGGGTGTCAGCTCCTGGTACATCCAGATTCATCTTCAGTGAGTAGCTACTTTACATTGGTAATATCAATGACATAATGGTTCCTTGCCAGACATAAACTAAAGTTGAAACAATATATATGTAAAAGTTCAATACTTATTATTTTGTTTTATTCATATGGGTTGGGTAACATCCGACCTAGCATACTAAGAAGAAGGAGGAGTTATTACAAGTTATTACAAGTGAAACTTGGTATGGAGGAGGTTGGGGCATTCAGGGTAAGTGGATGTTAATACTGATCTTGTTTTGGTAACACTATCTTCACCTGCTCCTCAACACCTTCCTCTCAGGACACCTTCCTCACAGTCCTCACAGTCCTCACAGCCCTGACAGCCCTCACAGTCCTCACAGCCCTCACAGCCCTCACAGTCCTCACAGTCCTCACTGTCCTCACAGCCCTCACAGTCCTCACAGTCCTCCTCACAGCCCTCCTCACAGCTCTCACAGCCCTCACAGCCCTCACAGTCCTCTCAGCCCTCCTCACAGCCCTCACAGTCCTCACAGTCCTCAAACTCCTCACAGCCTCACAGCCTCACAACCCTCACAGTCCTCACAGTCCTCACAGCCCTCACAGCCCTCACAACCCTCACAGCCCTCACAGTCCTCACAGCCCTCCTCACAACCCTCACAGTCCTCACAGCCCTCACAACCCTCACAGCCCTCACAGCCCTCACAGTCCTCACAGCCCTCACAGTCCTCACATCCCTTACAGCCCTCACAGTCCTCACATCCCTTACAGCCCTCACAGTCCTCACATCCTTACAGCCCTCACAGCCCTCACAGTCCTCACATCCCTTACAGCCCTCACAGTCCTCACAGCCCTTACAGCCCTCACAGTCCTCACATCCCTTACAGCCCTCACAGTCCTCACAGTCCTCACATCCCTTACAGCCCTCACAGTCCTCACATCCCTTACAGCCCTCACAGCCCTCTCCAGCCCTCACAGTCCTCACAGTCCTCACATCCCTTACAGCCCTCACAGTCCTCACAGTCCTCACAGTCCTCACATCCTTACAGCCCTCACAGTCCTCACATCCTTACAGCCCTCACAGCCCTCACAGCCCTCACAGTCCTCACAGTCCTCCTCACAGAAGTTTTTTGTGAGAGGAAATGCTTGTAAATCATGTCAAGATATTTGGGAAACAGTAAGGATAGAGAGTAGAGAGATGAGGTATAGAGAGGAAAGGAAACAGTAGGAAGGTGTTCTTGGCACCTTTTCAGTATCTTTTATTGTTGCTCATTAAACAACGAGAAGTCCTCATTAAACAGCATGTGTCACAGGGGGGGGGGGGGGGGGGGGGGGAACACACATACACACATGCATCCACACACACAGATAACACACCTATGTGAACACACACAAACACACACACATATACACACATGCATTTATGTATACAAACACACACACTCTTACACCGATATTGCCGACACACACTCACACACAAAATCACATGAAGTACTCGTCGAGACACAGTGAACTATTCCTTCATGCAAAGTATCTCAGAAGCATCTCAGGGCATGATCTAGAACGTTGTTACAACACAATCCCTGTGTGTGTTTCTGTTGTGAGAGTAATTCTGCACAGATGGTGTAATTGTGTCCACTGAAGGCCTCTGTAGTCCTCTGTTGTCAGGGGGTGAGGAGATGAGACGTGTGTCTCTTCTGAGACACCAGACAGCCCTGTGTGGTTGTTGTCTGCTTTGGGAGCTTGTTTCCACCCAGAGCTGTCAGATACAGTCAGAACAGCCTCCGGCAGCCCCTCTCACCCTGCACAGCTCCTTAGAGCGGGGTGCCAACACGCTCTGTCTGCACACGACACACAGCCATGCCCCCTTCCTGTCACTCCCAGCAGTACGTTTCAGGACATTTGATGTTTCAGTCATTCCTGATACGCTTTTATCCAGGGTAATGTAGAAATAAAGGGAGGAGGGGAGAGAGGAAGGGGGAGGGAGGGGAGAGAGGAGGGGAGGGAGGGGAGAGAGGGGAGAGGAGTGGAGGGAGGGGAGAGAGGGGAGAGAGTGGAGGGAGGGGAGAGAGGGGGAGGGAGGGGGAGAGGGGAGAGAGTGGAGGGAGGGGAGAGAGGGGAGAGGAGGGGAGGTGAGGGGAGAGAGGGGAGAGAGTGGATGGAGGGGAGAGAGGGGAGGGGAGGGGGAGAGAGGGGAGAGAGTGGAGGGAGGGGAGAGAGGGGAGGGAGGGGAGAGAGGGGAGAGAGAGAGGGAGGAGGAGTGGAGTGGAGGCAGGCAGGCAGGCAGGCGAGAAGGCAGGGAGTAGGAGGAGGGGAGGGAGTGGAGAAAGATGACTGCCTGCCAGGGTGTTGAACTGTTT